>NW_006263359.1:526642-528359 GCF_000469605.1 Apis dorsata | reverse complement strand
AATAAAAATTATTAATATAATATAATATATATAATAATATAAAATATATAACTGATTAAAGAATCAGTTTTTTCTTTTTAATTATTCGAGAATATTTATTTATAATATTCAAGAATAAACAATTGATATTAATATTACATGAAGTTTTTGATTATGAAATATTTGATTTGATTAAGTCTTCATTTTTTTATCATATCTAGACTTTTATCTTTTATATTTAATCTTTTATTTTTTTATTATATATAGGTCTTTTTATATTACTTCATTATATATATATATATTTAGTAAAAATATTTTATTCTAATTTAAGTAATAATTGAAAAAAATATAATGTTTTAAAAGAATAAGAATTATATAAATCCTTATAAATTATTTTAGTAATAATCTTAAATTTAAAGATATTCCAGATGTGTTTCCTGAATTTGTTATCTTTAATAATAAAGCAGAGGTACAATATAAGGTAATATATATATAATATAAGATAATTAGTTTTTATTTTTCAGGAAGAATGTAATTTATTAATTTCTAAAGGGTTTATAAAAAAGACAGCAAAAGATGAAACAAAAAAAAAAACAATACAAATTAAACTTTTCTGTTTATTTATAAATAGAAATAAGCACTATTCTCTTTAATTAAAAATTGAATGTTCTTTAATAAATATTTTCTATTTACAATTTAATAACTATAATATAAGCCTAAAATATATATAAGAAAAGGGAATATTATATATATATATATATATATATATGTATATGTATATATACTTAATTACATAGTTCATAATTCATATCTAATTGAAGCAAAATAGTAATAGAGATCTTTTGATACATAAACTGTTATCTTTCAATACCTCATGTTCACATAAATGAGAGAGCATTATATCGCTATTGGAGCTGCAATCTGTGATAAAATTTTTAGATCTATAATAATAAAATTATATAATGATAAAATTGATTATTATGAAATGCTTGGACTTTTTTAGTCCATAAAAGTTTTAGTTATTAAGTTTAATTATTTTTTAAACTTAATAAAATTAAAAGAAAATTGAAAAGAAAACATTGTATAAATCAATATATATTATAACAATTATATAGATTAAATAATTTAAGTAGAATTAAGATATAAATATTATATATTTAATATATAAATATTATATATTTATCAATATAGATAAAATAATTTTATCTTTAACACAACAATATTATTTTGTACTTCATTCATATTATTTGTATTATTGAATGAATGTACTTGTCTTTAATAAAATCTATAACTACAAAAAAATAAGGAATGTTATTAAAAACACATTACTTGTATTTCTTTGCTTTTGATTTATTCTAATATTAATATATTAAATAAGTTTTTTAAACAATTTACAATATTTAACTTTAAACAAATTACAAATTATATTGTAATGAATAATGTAGATAATATTTTTTTTTTAATACGGAATATGTTTAATTATAAATGTTAATTATAAATGTTTCACTTTCAAGTTAATTTTAAATTAATTAACTTTCCAGTATATTATGGAATGTTAATTTCGATTTAATGTAACAATCATTGAATTAGGATATAAAACGAACCTTACTTTTTTTTTAATTGTGATCGTCATTTTTCGGATTTGTAATTGCCTTTCTTTTTTTTATTTCCATAACAACCACAATATAAGTAAAAGCAGAAAAATAAATAAGATAAATCTATTATCTTATATTTTCAA
>NW_006263359.1:507598-526398 GCF_000469605.1 Apis dorsata | reverse complement strand
TATATATATTCATTTTTATTCCATTTTGTTTGCATTTGTTATCAAACTGTCTTAATAACTAGATTATTATATACACTGTTTATTTTAATAATTAATAATAATAAAACCATAGGTCCATAATAATATAATAAATCTAATAGATTTATTTTAAACTAATCATATATGCAATGTATAGATATATCTTATGATATATATCTTATAAGTCTAAAAGTGATAATATTTATATTTATATACATAAATATTATAAGAATAAATGGTTTAATATCTCAAAAATTCTAAAATCAGAAAAGTTTTACCTGCTTGAATATACGTGTTTATATAAAATACAATTAAAAAAAATAACCTATATTATTTTTACATGATTAATAACAATAGTGATATTAATAAGTGATATTACATTTAGATAATAAGTTTATTTCTTTTATTTTAAACTAATCATTTAAACTAATCATTATAATCACAAAAAATTAAAAATAAAGTGTATATACAAGTAAAAATGTTATTACACTTATAACAAAATCCGTTTGTTTATTCAAGCAGATAGAGTTACTGTAGCGAGTAACAACGATTACACAAACGAGGAAAGATCGATGTATTAATAAAAATGTAATGAATCAATTCAGCAAGTGGTGCAGGTTTACAAGATACGGAGCAAATAATATGGTTTAACAAAATGTTACGCCATCAAGAGCCAACAAACAAATATCAAAGCCACCCATAGAAATACTTTTGAAAGGAATTGTTCTTCTTCATATTGTGGTGTTCCTCTAGCAGCTGTATAAAAATACATAATTAAATTCAATTTTATTAAATAGCATTATATATAAAATTAATTTATAAAGAAAAAATACCTGCACTTGGTCGAGTTTCTCCAAAATTAAAAGTAGATGTAAAGAATGCAAATGGAAATGTCCCGATACCAAATGACATATAAGAACCATCTCCAAAACCAAAACTAGAAAATCCAATATTATTTTCGGGTTCTGTTCTTTGCCCAGCAGGACGTGGTGGAACATTATTTCTGAATCAATAATAATAATCAATAATCTTTAAAATTCAATTTCTAAAATATTATTAAATAATTATGCATTTAATTTATAAAAATAAAAATATAATTTACCTTGGATCTTCATGCCTTGTATCTCCACGTCCGTACAATGGAATAACTTTATCTTTGCTAATTGCAGCTTTACAGACAGGACACATTTGCCTTGTTGGACGTGTCTCTAACCATTGGTGCAGACAAGGCCAACTGAATAATATAAAAATGTATGTTTATTATTGAAATATAATACATATATACATTATATATTATTAATAATAAATACATCATTAATAATAAATTTACCAAAATAAATGACCACACATGCTAATAACTGCATTTTTTGCAGTATCAAGACAAATATTGCATTCAAATGTTCGATTATCCTTTTCTTTCTCTTCTGCAGTAGAATCCCATGGTTTAGATGGTCCAGCTTGTTCCCTTGTAGTACTCATATTAGAGAACTCTTAAAGAAAATGTAATTGATATTAACAAGAACTTAAAAAATATCTGTCATAAAAATTCACAGATTAATTGTTCAAAAATTTAAAAAATTCTTATATAATTTAAGAAATAAAAATAAAACTATTTGATTTAATTTATATTGACGTAAGGCAACGTTCAAAGCTATACTTTTTTATCAGTTAACACTGACGACAATATTGTAAAGAAAGAAAAACAATTCTAAAAGTCACTGACAATCTTTATAAGTATACTATAACGACACTAACATCTAATGTAAATATCATATAATAATAAAAATTAAACACGAATATTGTTCATATAAATGTGCAATTTTCATTCACAATCATTAACATCGTATTTTCTGAATCTATTAGCATTTTCTGACGTATTATGTATCCATGAACAAAATCGGAAGTCATATGTCCGCGATAGAACTGTAAAAGTTGATAAAATACAAATAAGATTAATAAATGTTTCTTGCAGAAAACATCAAACTGTCACATACGGAATAATATTTGATGATAATATTAATCGAAAATTACACGATGAACAAAGTTCATTAGGTGTGTTTGGCAAGTAAAGATCGTAGGTCTCGTCAAAATACTAATGGAGTTGCATCTGCCATTGCTGACACAATTCATGTCACTTACTTTAGTCTTTTGACTGCGGAGCCCTCTCAGCAATTATTTATATTCTTCCGCTAACTTAACTCTATTTCCAAAATGATCTGATGTATCACGTATACCGTAGTCACAAATGCGCAAGTGCTATTAAATGATTTTCATGATTTTTCACGAAACGGATGTTCGAAATAACACGTAAGAGATTTGTCGTCAGTGCGTCTGCGCTTATCTACGGTAATGTTATGGCTGACAATTGTTCGCACAAACGATTCGCGTTTTATTTCTTTTCAAACATAATTTTGTTGACTGTTATAATTATCGTGTTATGATTTTAAAATTTTATTTAAACCCATCACTTGATTAACGCCGTATCTTACTCAATTGTACAATTACTTTTTATCGACTGTGCATATAATACAATTCGATCAAGTTCCGTAATGTCTTAATAGAGTACGTGGTGGATACAATTTAAATAGGTATTTATAATTAAATTTTGTTTTATTTCATGTTAATTATTTAGTTACTACATCAATAAAAATATTATAAATATTATGTTATATAATTAAAAATATATAGTATTTTTATAATTAAGTAATAAAAAAGATTAGAACAAAATTTATATTAATAAATTAAATAATTGCATATTTAACTCTCAATTATAATCATATATTAATAAAAGAAATAAAAATCAATCAAAATCATCATATTCAGATGCATTTTTTATTACTACATATCATAATATGTTATGATAATTGTTATAAATAATTTAAAATATTAACGAAACTATGCCTAAAATTGATTTTTATATCACCATGGAATTAGTCAACTGTATCGTTTAATACATTCTCTTCTTTGAAACATGATGAAGTGATGTAGTAACTAAGATATAAAATATAAAAATATTTAAAATGAAAAACGAAAAGAATAAGTAATATAATAAGTTGAAACTTTATTTCAACATAATAATATAATATCAAAATATAAATATAAATATAAATTATTTCTTTAATATTTTCTTGTGAACATTCGTTTATAGGTATCGATAAAATGTAATATATATGTATATATGTTAAAAGTTTATGACAAAAATATTTTTATTAGAATGAAAGCGGATGAATTAGAATCGTTACATCTTCCTTCGAGGAGTCATAGTAGCAGATTTGAAAGTCCAGTTTCATCAAAATTTAAGCTCAGCAGCACAGGAAAGACGCGCAAGATTGCCGGCAAAAACCTAACCTCAGTTATTTTACAAAATCGTCAGACTTATCGCATAATAGAAGATGATGTCGATGTTACTCCAAAATTATTAACCCATCAAATTTATAGTTCAATCGATGAAAAGCAAATAACTGCATTTGAAACAATTGGATTGTCTCAAATTGTCAGCATTGGACAACTATCTATCATTTCCGGTATAAGAAGTGCATCTGCAATTATCAGAACATCCTCGCTTCCTTCTGGAACTGTAGTAGGTGATGATGTGTTATTTGAAAGTTTATTATCTACTCAAATTGATGAATATATATATGAAAAAGAAGAAGCTCCTCCTCAATTTTATCTACCTAGGTAATTTTAAAAATATGATAATTTAAAAAATTTTAATTAGATAATTATTAAATGAATTATTAAATAATTAATATTATTATAATTAATTTTTTGGGGACATATCTACAATTTAAAGATATTAATATAAATTTTTTGTATACACGAGTTTTATTGATAAATAAATTGTACATATATAATATATGTTCACAAAAAATTAATATTAATATTTTATTTAAAAATAAAATAATCAATAGACAAAATAGAAATTTAAACATTTTTTTGTCTCATTCAGTGACGATCCAAATATTTTTCTGACTCGACCTGAAACTGTAAAACTCTGTTTGAAAGAAACAGAGACCTTTTTTATTTTTGGATTAGACCCTCGGGTAGCTGATTTACATACACCGGAAGGTATAAAAGTTCAAAAAGAAAATGAGAATTACGAATATAAAACAATTGGACCTGGTTCACATAGAAAATTAGTAGAGATTGAAACTCAAACTATACAGATACCTATGAGATCTCGAGGAACATATTTTAGTAGACAAAAACGTGTAAATGAGGGAATGTTCGTAAATAATTGGGTGATACATGATACGTATGCTGAACCTGAATTAATACTCGAAAAAAATGGTTTATTTGTAGTACATAGAAAGGAATCTATACAAAAGATGCTAGAAGCGCAGGTTTGAACAATTTTTAACATATAAACGTTTTAATTTTATTCATATAAAAATTACAGTAATGTTTATAAATTCATAAAATAATTATTTTTAATTTTATTTTCGTAGAATTTGAAATCTAAATTACCAAAGTCTGAAATAGTCGAGATGCCTACCCTTCTCGAAGAGCAGATATATATATTCCATCACGATAACTTCCGGAATGCTGTGCGAATAATGGAGAGTATAATATCGAACAACATTTTCATCGATGCTCAAAAACGTTTTACCGGTTTAGTCAAGCAAGATCCATGTAGCCTTGATTTAGAATTCACATATAGTCTGGATCTTCTTTGGATTCATAGCTCTGAAGAAACTTTGGGAAGGCCAGTAGCTTCTTTGCGTTGGAATTATGTTAACACAAGTATTTTAGCTGTAGGATATGGAGCGCGAGATAATTCAGAAATTAAAAATGGCTTAGTTTTTCTTTGGTCTGCGAAAAATCCTGGCAATCCAGCTCGTCGATATTATTTCGACACTCAAGTGTCAGATCTCGATTGGAGTCGTGATCGACCAAATTTACTAGCTGTTGGTTTTTATAATGGCGAAATCTTGGTAATCGATGTGAGTAAACCAGACATTAATATTATACGACGAAGTCAAAAGGGTACAAGTTCTTCAAATTCTCCGCACTGGCAAGTTCAATGGTGGCCAGGTGACGAACAATATGATTACGAAGAACAAATTTATACGTGTAATGAAGATGGTTGCATTTTCTGTTATCGATATGTCGAAGATTTTACTTCGATGACGATTATGAAAGTTTTTAGAATAGAAGGAATATTGCCAGGTGTTAAGAGAACTGTTCAATGTGATTTTTTTGGTGTATCTATTAGTCGAAGTCCTGGCGCATTAGTATTACAAAAGCATCCGACTTTGAGTAATATTTATTTTATTGGCTCAAATGAAGGTTGTATTTATAAATGCTCAACAAATTATTTATACCAATATATAGATAATTTTCTAGCGCATGATGGACCAGTTTATTCAATGATGTTTTCTCCATTTTGTGAAAAAATATTTTTAACCTGTGGCGCTGACTGGTGCATTCGAATTTGGGCAGAAGGGCTAACAGATCCATTGATCACTTTGACTACGACAATGGCATGCGTTCGATATGCAGTTTGGTCTCCAATTCATTCCACGATCATAGCGAGTATCGTCAACAATGAAATCTGCATATGGGATATTAGACGGAAAATATACAAACCTGCCTCAGTGACAATATCACCTAATACCGCTAGATTTGTTATGATTAATTTTACGGCGAATGGTAATCAAATTGCAGTGGCGAATATAGAGGGTGCCGTATATTTATATAATCTCGAAGGAATGCCATTTCCTCCGTATAATCAGCAACGTGTATTAATAGATTCAATTCAAAGAGCTTTGGTTACAAAACCAATAATTTTAAAAAACTTGAAGAAACTTGGACCACCATTTTCATAAAAAGAAAATAAGATTATATTATCTTTAATTATAATCTTACTTCAAACTATTATATATATATATATATATATATTTTTTTTTATCATAAAACGAGCATTTGAATGCATTTAATGTTTAATAAGCTGCCACAATATAATGCTGCTATCTCGTATTTATTCCGTATGTATCGTGACTTAATCGTATTGTTATAAGGGACAGATATTTTAAACTTCTTTATCGACTGTGCAGCCGCGGGCTAAATCCAGCACGTGGGGACCCCTTTCGGTCCCCCGAAGCGTGCCTGAAGGGTCTTGCGTGATTCGCGCAAAGCACGGAAAGCAAAGCAACCATTTCGATTCAGGATGGAACTGTAGTGCCGGGACCCACTCTGAGGCCTGGTAGGCAAGTCGGCACGGATGGCTGGCTGGCTTGCTTGGAGGAGTTGCAGGAGAGTGCCATGGTAGAGGGGCTTCCCTGGCTGCTGCTGCTTGCGGGCACAAACCGCGCTACCGCCGTCAGCAGGCAGTCTTATTACGCCCGCACTCAACTACGCGAACTAAGTACTCTTCTTAGGCCGGAAACATAATAAATAATTATTACGGGCCTAATATAACGCGTGATTTCGGACTATATATTAAATGGTGTTCGTTTTGCGTTAAAAATTACGAATCTTGTATATCTCGAAAGGTACAAGACTGTTTTTTGCATGTTCGATCCAACATTCGGTTCCAGCAAGGATTCGCATTTTTAAGTCGACAAAATCGATCTCGAAATCAGTTAGAGAATCGAGCCGAAAGACGGCGAGGAACTCTCGAGTTCGATTGGTCGGCAAGGACCTGTTGCCTGGTCAGAGGTAACTTTAGGTAACTTTTTTCTTCGATTCGTTGTATCGATAAAGCATATTTCTGTATGGAGATACTTTCTCGATATTCTTTTTTTTTTAAGTACTTATACTTCCTTTTTGAAAGTAATTTTGTTATTTTATCGATACGTGTGAATAAGAAAATTTTAAAATAGTATAATACGATCTATATTCCATAAAGTTTAAAGTTTATCGAAATAATCATAATATCATAAATAAATATATTTTTATTAGTAGATTTATTTAAATTCTAAAATAAAAAAAATATTTATAAAATTCAAGTAAATTTTTAATGTAATGTAACTAAATATACAAATTTAGAAATTTTGATTCGAAATAGTGACATTGTCTCCCTCCCGTGTTAATTTGACGAATCAAAATTCGACAAGCACGCTTGACCTGGAATGCCAGTTTTACGCGTAACGTGTAAAGGAAATGTGTGTGTTGTGAGTTCGGTGTTCGGTGTAAAAATAGAAAAGAACAGACGTCCTGTCGGCTGTAGCGACGATTAGTTTCGTTTTCTTGGTAGTAGAAGCACGTTGCCGTTAACATCGATGGTCATTACGTTGTTTGTCGCGCGCCAAGAATTCGCGTCCACGCATACCGAACTGTCACGATTACCGCGTGTCACGAATTTATCTTATATTTTGATCATCGAGAACAGTTTTCAGTTATTCAGTTTCACAAAATTTAAACAGATAATCAATTGTGTTACACATCATGAAAAATAATTCAAACATTTAGACAAAATGAAAATATTGGTTATGACAGATTTCGTAAAAAACAATGGTAAATTCTCAATTCTTCATGTAAACACGCTTAATAATTATTTTCACTGACTGATTGTTATAAATTAATTACGAATTGTTTGTTAATCATGTCACTATGTCTTATTTGTTGTTAATTGTATGTTATAGGTTAGCACGCTGAATCGAACGTTATTTTATGTTGATTGTGACGTAGTGACGTATACGCAGATGTGATCAGTGTGAAGACTCCTTAATAGCAAGGAACATGTGCAACTACAGAATAGTGGCGAAGCCGATGTTGCCGGGGCACGAGCTACACTGTGACCACTCTGTTCTCGACGAACCCTGACCGATTCCACCACTTCGTTTCACCAGCTGACTGTCGACCGGGACTGAAAACACGTTGTGGTGAATGCGCTCGTTTAAATATTCGTATGGTTGAATCGTGAGACGCGCGCGGTAAAGAGAAATCGATTTAATGTTTAAGTGTTGTTTCGAGTTAATGCGTACGGTGTATAGACCAAGTTTCTTTGAGAAGTAGCGGTGTGTTCGTAAAATTACACGTTTTCACGTACATTCGGTACGCTATGAACATCAACGTTCTTGAATGTAACGGGTGGTTCACAAGTAAGTCCATTTTTTTTATATTAACCTTATAATCTCTTGCCGCCATATTTTTTTTATCGATATCGAAAGTAGCTATATCTTTTAAATATAATCAACGTAGTGAATTTTATTTCAACGAAACACAAATCGATCGTATTTGCAACTATTTTTCTATCAAGATTTTACTTATTCTAAAAAATTCGATTAGCCTTTACGAATATTCCGACACATGTTCGATAAAAAATAAACTATTCGAGACGGGATGATGTAATTGCATGTAACTTGTCGCGACACGAACCATATACAGCAATTTAGGTTTGATTTACCGTTTTGATAGTGGAACTTCATTTATCACTAATAGATTTATCATTTTTTTAAAATTATTTTCTCACAATATATCGCAAAGAAAAATAATATCTTTAATTAATCAATAGATATCCTCTCAATTAAAAAATATTATTCATATTTAATCAAGATTTAAAAATTCCATCAAGTATTTTTTAGATTTAAAAATTGGTATTATTTTTTGCTTATCAGGCGTTTAATTAAAAATTTGTTCCTCTTCTAACGAGCTACTATTATTTTAATATGTGAAAAAAAAAAAAGAAACAAGTTTATGCCATTCCGTTAATGATGCACGCTCGTATGTAATCTAATTAACGTTTCCAATTATACGTTTTAGAGAGAATTAACGAGGCATGATTCCTTTTAGGTATTCGAGAATTTTGAGGCACGTTCCTCGAGTGTAAAATGTTTTCGTGCACCTAATTGCGGATCAATCTCAAATAGGGTTTTACAAATCGATCATAATGCTTATGATATACTTATTATCTGTTCGATGCACACATCCCATCATTGGTTCCTACCCTCGTAAACCTTTATCTGTAATAAGTCCCCGCCTATTTGACTAATCGTGATCATGCATCACGAGTACCTCTATCTTCATCTAATTCTTCACCGGCCGATGCAACCTGCACGTCCGGTAACCACATTCTTTCCCAGCCGTTTCTGGATACCCTGGCCACATGGATTTTCAAGCATATCTCTTTTTCCCTCTCCGTTCCACCGGGATACATAAAATTTCAGCGGCGGAGGGGATCCCCTGTATGGGGAAAGTTCTGGAGAGTTTGGGTCACGCCATGTTGGTCATTTGGTCGGACACCGGTTGTGGATGGTAACACAGGGTTCTCAAAATCCACTTTGAGAAAAGTTATTTAATCGAATATTAGAAGATCGGAAAATAGAAGTGGGAATATTTATAGAAATTTACGTCTTTTTAATTCTAAATTGATTATACTTACTTGGAAATCTATTTAAGATAAATGATCGTTGGTAGCAAAAGAAATTTCTTCTCGACGATCGATGTCGATGTATCGTTCTTTATAAAATATATTGAACGATTAGTAAGAATATTCTGTTCGCGTTCACGGAACTCAACGGAATTATTCATGAATATAATTCATTTCGTTATCGTCTGGCGAGAGAGGAGACATCTTCTTACCCGGCTGAAAGTGTGAAGAAACGCTTTCCACTTATTTAGCCGTTTCCAAATGCCGGCATCGACTACATGACACTGTACAAACGAAGAAAAAACAAGATCTAAAGAAAATGCGTGGGTTTCGTTATCAATGTTGGTAATTTATGCACGCGCGACTAGTAGATTTCTTGTTCTTAACGTGGTATCGTATCGAGTCATATATCATCTCTCATACGCGATCGGAACTGAATAATCAATTAATATGGAGAATAAATGATTGCTCCATCATCGAAGGGACGTGCATAAATCTTGTCTGCCGCATGTCGCGTTCGAGATTATTGTTTTTAAAAATTCTCATCCTCTCTCGATAAAATATTTCGCGACATGTTTCCTATCTTTTTTTTTTTTTTTATTTCCCTCTTTTCAAACGTAGTAGAATTAGCTCTCGTTAATCTGAGATTGTTACAGAATGAATATATGAATATAAAGAATAATTACATTGCAGATAGCAAAGAAATAATTTGCATTAATAAATCAATACTTGCTGATGTGGATATTACATCTTTTTAAATTAAAGTCGGATAGATCAGTATTCCAACAAGATAATTGGATAAGCGTTTATCCGTAATATTTTCCCAGAATATTTTCCACAATGAAACATCAAATCTGAAACACTATACTACGGTATATCATTAACAGGATATTTAATAATACGTTATTAAAATATAATTTAAAATTTCAATGATTCAAATTTCACGTTTATCAAGATTTTTTTTATCTCACAAAGGATTATGAATCCCTCTTTTTTCTTTTTTTTTTTTATTCCGTTATTCCGTTTGAACGAGAAACTGAAATAAAATGGGGTGCAAGTTGGACGGAAAAAGGATCCAACGGACGTAATATAGAAGCGATAATGCTCGCTCACGTCGTGAACTAAAGACGGCCGAGGTGAACCGTTGATCTGCTCGCGTGGGTGTAACGAGAGGTATAATGCGCGGAAAATTACCGGCAGGCTTATGACTTCCTCGAAATCACCACCTCAGAGATACATATTGCGGATCCATTAACTGGACCCTCGCGAAAAATGATATTCTATATTATTGTCGGCCGTTTCTGGAAAACATTTTTGTCGGATCTTATCGAAAATAATGATAGATATTCTCTTGTATCGAGTAAGGATGGTCAGAAGTATTGTTAAGAATATTTTCTTCGTCGAAATAAAAGGGAAAGGATCTATATATAAATATATTTAGTTTTTGAATTATTTATAGGGAGAATAGATCGAATGTATCTTCTATACGATCAAGAAATAATTTTGATTACGATATACGTGAAATTGACTCGTGGATAAAGTTTCTAAGAAATTAATTAGGAGGATAAGGGAGAATTGTAATTATCTGGGATAAATTATTGACAGGAGTTCGGTTGATAGAGTAATAACTATTAAATATTCAATAAGTAAAAATCTTTATAAAATATATTTCTACATATTTCTTTCTGTATTTTGTAAAGAAATTAATGCACACATGTCCCAATATATTTTCGTATATATATCTATTTTACAATCGCATATCCCAAGATTCTTCCTTCTAAATAAATATCTAGTTATACCTAGATACATCCACTTCGTCCCACATTTAAATCTTCGATCAAGTTCAATCAAATCTTCGATCAATCAGTTTTTTAAAAACGTCTCTCTAAATGTCAAATTAGATAATCCAATCCTTCGAGAAACACGAAGATTTGCCGAAGGAGAGTAAGATATCTTTTTTTTTTTTTTCCACCAAGTCGAGTTACACGGGTTGATATTGAAATCTGGCGTGTAACGGAGAACGAAGTCGAGAGGGATGTCTGTTAAACACGGCCGATAATAAAGGTACTTGTTCAAAGTGAGCGTGTACCGTAATAGACGAGATTAACTCGGAGAAGAAAAAAAGAAAAAAGAAAAGAAAAGAAAAGAAAAAGAGGAAGGCGGTGCACGCGTTACGTGAAAGCTGCAGTGCAGGTATAAATAAAACGATAACGCAGCTACGTTTCTCGCCGTTAAAGATGTGCTAGATCGACGACCCGCGATCAGGAGCCGTGGGCGTTCGAGAACGGTCACGATATCGTCGCCAACTTTTCCCCTATTGTCTCGAAACAGGTATTCGGGTGTGTCTGTCGCGGAAGAATTGAGGAAGAAAAAGGAAAAAAAGAGCAAGAGTTATAATCCAATTTGTTCCTCTCGTCGATTAGAGAGAATTGCGATCATTCTCGTGTCGTTAACTCGATAATGTGAATTTATTCGCACACGTATCATCATCCCTTTAGATTTCTTTTCCTTCTTCGTTTGTTGCTGGTCTTCAACGTCGAAACTATCTATATTTGCGAAAATAAATGAATCGATTTTTTTGAATTTAGGATTTCAAAAATCATCGTGGTTTCGTTCCTCCTCTTCCTCTTATTTCTTTTAATTAATAAGAATAACGGAAACGATTCTTTCGGTTTTTCGGCTGGCCATAACGTCGAAATTATCTATATTTACGAAAATAAATGAATCGATTTTTTTGAATTTAGGATTTCAAAAATCATCGTGGTTTCGTTCCTCCTCTTCCTCTTATTTCTTTTAATTAATAAGAATAACGGAAACGATTCTTTCGGTTTTTCGGCTGGCCATAACGTCGAAATTATCTATATTTACGAAAATAAATGAATCGATTTTTTTGAATTTAGGATTTCAAAAATCATCGTGGTTTCGTTCCTCCTCTTCCTCTTATTTCTTTGATTAATAAGAATAACGGAAACGGTTCTTTCGGTTTTTTCCATTTTTGGCGAAATCAATACCAGTGGATAGAATGAATTTCTGGAGGATCTAGCGACGTAGGTGGCACAGTCGGGAGCAATAAGACGCGGAAAACGCGAGAAGAGGTTTAAGAGAGGCAAAGAAGTCGGCCAGCGCAAGAAAGGAGTCGCGCGATAACGCGGTGCATACATCTCTCCCCGTCGTGTCGGGATGAGATGAACCGTGCGATTAAAGATAAATGAACACGCGGGTGCTTGCCACTTATTCGATCTCTCTATACTGGCATTTAATCGTGCAATAGCCAAGCAAGCCAATGAAACACTCGGCTAACATTTGTTGTACATCCGTGAAACATCGAATGCGGATAGCGCAAAATCACGTTTGGGGGGAGAGGGATGGAAAAAAGAAATAAACGAATAGAATAAGGGAAGGAAGAAATTAGAAGACTTAACGAGCACGCATGCGGTGATCATTGATCACTTTCAACTGACCTTTTCCACGAACGAAAAGGATACGTACAATCATCGATTTCTCGTTAGATCCTTTAAAGATTGGCCAAAGGTACGAATACTCGAGGCGTTGCATGACCGAGATTCAACAAAGTTCACAAGATCTACGATTTATCTCGAAAGATAGACTTCTCTTAGATTCATAATTCGACACGTATTATTTGGAACATTATTCTTTCAACAAGAATTTTATAAACGTAGATCTTGATCAGAATCTGGATCAATTTATAGAACAACAATGCAACAACTTTTAACTCTGGTTAACAGCGCATTCAAAAATCGTGAAACCTGCAATTTTCTATATACTTTAACAATGTTGTGATTATTTCCTCTCACCTGAAAATGTAGATGCAATTAATCTTTCTTGCATAAAACTACATTTCTTTGTGTTCCCCTTTTTCAAGATTTCTTAATATTCTTAAGTATTTCAAGAAAACAGAGAATAAAAAAATTGGCGAAGAAAGGAATTTGCTTTTGAATTTTTAATTGGCGCGTTAAGAGGAGAAGAAGGAGAAGAAGAAGAAGAAAGATCTTCCAAGCAAAGAATTCATCTCGAACTGGTTGCACGCCGGAACAAGGGAGTAAGACATTTTTAAGAGACCTGCTCACAAGGCCCCGTTTTACATACCCCCTAAATTCCGGCGGTGCGTGTACGTACAAGGGAAACATTTACGCGGAACAAGGTGCACGGGAAGTGAGATATTGTTTAAAACTCGGATGGATGGGGCGTGGGTGGATGGTCGCCCAGATAGAGATGGCGAGTCATCAGCTTGAGCGGGGATTTATGAACGAGAGGTGTTCTTAGATCGCCATCGATATCGAACTCTCGTCATCACGAATGATGAGGATCATCGCTAGAGGAAAATCTCTCGTTCCTTCCTTTTCTTTCTCTCCTTCTTTTTTTTTTCTCCAGATGAAAGTAGAACCTCGATGTTCGTAAATTCTCGAGGTATAACCGCTAGAGATGATATCTGATTTTTCATCAACGTTAACACCGAACGAGTAAGACGTTGTTTAATAGAAGGCTCGAGGTTTCGTTCTTTCTGGGGTCTGAATCTGGGACGCGGCGGCGTATAGCCAGGATCCCGGGGATCAGATTGGAAACCCGTTTCAAGGATTCAGGAGCGAGTCGTGACCGAGACATTAGCAAAATTACTCGGCTCTCTTTCGATTTCTGACCGCTATCCAGATAGCGTTTCCGAGGGAAACCGAGGGATATCTCGACCTCTTAATTTCCACAACGTCGGTGTTGTCGGGATCAATGATCCCTGCTCCTCGACAGTCCATAAACTGCGATGATATCGCGCTCATCCAGCGACCACGTATTATGATAATTCTCACCGAGAATGCTACGAAGAGCCCCCCCTTTTCCTGCTATTAACTCTTGAGATTTAAAAGAGATATTGCGGATGTAATTTTTACGAGAATTGTAGACCTCTTGTAATCGATTCTGATAACAGAAGAACCTATTTTCTTCAAAATTCGATAGATATCTTTAGGCATTTTAAACACGTGCTCTTGCAACGGAACGTTTAATTTCAACGAAAGAATTGCCGTTAATTTCGTCGAAAATTCTTCGTTCTTAAAGAGATTACTTCTAATGCTAAACAGTCTCGAGTTTATGGGGCACGGAATCGTAGATTGAAAGGATTGGAATCGAAAGTAACGAGGAGGACGTAATACAGACCTAACGAATGTGTCGTGACCAGGATATTAGGAAGATCGTTTAGGACGTTCAAACGAGCTGGCTAATCCGTTGGTGCAGAGAATGAAGGAGGCTCATCTCATGCTATCTCAACTGGCGTGCGTTCTGCCTGTATACTCGACTATACTTATTTCTTTCCACGCTTCTCGCGCCTTCTTATCGTGCTGGTCGACTACTGGACTTCGAATCTGCGATACTGAGCAGGGAGGAAGAGAGAGGGAAAAAAGAAAATGGGAAGAGAAGAATTCGATCCAGTTGCAAAATTTATTGCACGACTCTGCGTCAAAACGTCTAGAAAGTTTTTAAAACTCGGGGAGGGAATGTATCTGATTGGAGATGTTCGGGAAAATTAAATCCCCCGAGGAAGCTAATAATGGTGGATAAGCAGGATTCGAGCGATATACCGGGTGATCACGCTGATATTTACATTAAAATAATTTCGAAAAAAGATTAGAATCATATGATAGAAGTTTTATCACCCGTGTCGATATCGATAAACTGGAAATTCATTCGATAACGTTTCCGTTCTACTTCCATTCATTTATATAATACTCTCAGGAATTGAAAATGTTAATCAATTTGATTGAAGCCTCACGCGCAGAGTTTCGAAAAATTAAGTATAAAAGAATAATATTGAACTTGTGCACGAATCATAATACGCACAAAAGAGGATTTACTAATCATTCTATTTAAGAATATTTACAACGAGTATATACCAGATCCCAAAGATTTTCTCTGGACACGTAGTTTCGATTAAAATTATTTTAATATTTCTTAAATATCAACAACAATTATCATTCCATTATCCATGGTCCAATTCCATCCACCATTCCTCGAAACGAATCATCGTCGAAATCTCGTGAATGATATTCCGTCGACGTCGAATGCGAAATTCGCCTCGAATCAACGACGCGAATTCAGTCGTCCGCTTCCCCTGCACGGAAGAACATTTCAGCAATTAGTATTCAGTCTGCTCGGGACACCCAGTGTAAGCGAGAGTACACTGCATATACGAGATACCGGCCTCTCCAAGTAAACTTGTTTATCAAGTTATATACACGGGCTGGCGAACCGAAGAATCTCGCGGACGAGCGACGAGAGATGTAGGATGAGAGAAAGGCGATTCTATGACTCGGTGATGACTCCCTCTTCCCCTCCTCTCCATCCCTCCCTCGTGTCACGACCCAAACTTATCTATTATATGCCAGGGGAGGAACAGGAAGGGGACGATCGCGAAAACGATCGTTTTTTTTAATAAGGGATACAAAGCCGATACGATTTAGAATGGAGAGGGAGGGGGAGGGAGGCAGGAGGAGGGAGAAGGAGCAAATAGCGAGGCAAGGCCATTTACTTTTAATGCCATCGATTTTCGGGCATTTACAGTTAGTGGGTTTTTTTTTTTTTTTTTTTTTTTTTTTTTTTCTTCTTCTTTTTTTTTCGCTTTAGCCCAAGCTTTCACCTTGGCCCGTGGTTGGGTCCACCCGTGGTTGGCTCCCTCTGACTCACTCACGAAATTCTTGTCAGAGGTTCAATTTACGTTACGAGCTCTTACCGAGAAGTTATCAACATAATCATAAGATAAACGTCCCTCATAAAATTAAAAAACTCGCACTCCTCGCGCGGCCTCCCCTTCCTCCCCCTCTTTTTTGCCCCGGTTCCAGGCCCGGTCCCCTGGCCTTTCGAATACCCCTCCCCCCCCTCCCTCCGTCCGCGGCGAAACGGCCACTATGTATATGAAAATCGACCTTCGTCGGAGGGGGGGGAGGAGGAGTGAAACGACGAGAAAAGGATGATCGAGGGTCGCGAGTGGAGAAAAAGATGGAAGCGAATACTGGAAAGAATATAGGAAGGGAACGATAGCCGCGTTAACGTCTTCTTGATCCGTCGTTGCAGGGGAATGGATACGCGTTCGTGCGTGGAAAGAACTCTGTGGAAAAGTGGAGGAGCGTGGAATGATCGAAATCACAGGAATTTGAGTGTCGTTATAGGTTACCGTATGTACATCTGTATATGGTATACACGTACGGGAAGAAAAATGGAAGAATACGAGACGTTTCTCATTTAGTTTCTCATCCGGTTGGCGCTTGGAAAAAAGTGGGCTCGAATTCTTTCGTAAATCGTACAATCGCAATGATTTTTCTTTTTTATCTTTTGAGTGAATTTGCGCGAAGCTTATTCGATAATTTGAAATGTCTTCATCGTTGAACTTTATAATTACTTTTGAAGAAAGAAAACAATTGGTAATCTAAAACCATGATCGGATATATTCAAGATAAATTAGAAACGTCACCAAAGAAGGAAACGAAAAAGCTGTATTTTTGACTTTAAACGTATCGATTATCATTGGAACAAATAGAATCGAATTCGAAGAAACGGATTGAAATGATGTATACGCACGTACGAGGAAGAGGAGAGAGTCTAAGAAGCGGAGGGCACGGGGTGGTTACATCGAAAATCACCGAGGAATATCCTGTGATGGCTCTTTGCTCCGTCCACTTCGTTTCTTACTCTTAGCTCCATCCGGCTGGCGCGTGGAAAAAAGGTTCGGTTCGAAGCGTGGAGAAGCGAGAAGAAGAAGAAGAAGAAGAAGAAGAAGAAGAGAGAGAGAGAGAGAATGGAAAAGAGTTGTAAAGAGCGAAAGAGGCAGAGAGAGAGAGAGAGAGGAGAGGGGGGAGAGGGAGGCGAGCAGAGGGCTACTAAAAGTCGACCGGTTGGGGAAATAAGAAGAAAAAGAGGAACCGAAGAGGGGCCGAAGAGGAGGAGGAACTCTCGCGAGGATCTCGAGAGTATATATACCGACCGGGGCGACCTTAAGGAGTAGGACGACCGCGACAACGACAGAGACAAAGAGTCGAATGTTAATGAGGGAGATCGACCGGAGCTAAAGCCCCGACGAGGAATCTACGAGGAGGAATCATCGGCGAGGATCCGCTTCGTTTCGTCGCACGCTTGGCCAATGCCGCTTGGTTGCCAGATCTTGAACCGGCGCCTTCTCCTCCTCCTCCTCCTCCTCCTCCTCGCCGTTCTTCCTTTCAAAACGCGACCCCTCTCTTCCCCCCCTCCCTCTCTCCCCGTTCCTTGATTCATGCGTCCATCTTCCATGTTGCACTTTTGTTCCTAGCCTCGCTATCTTTTCATCGGGGCGTGTTACTTTGGTCCTTATTTTTTTTTTTTTATTCGATCAGTCGTTGTCCGGGAGTCGTTTTTCTTTCATTCTTTCTTTCTTCGTCGAGTCTTACATCGTTTCACTTATTCCTTATTACTTCAAGTTCCATTTAATCGCGTTAGTTGTACGATTCCAAGTGTCTGCTTCTTTCCTTAGAAATGATTAGAAATTGTATATTTCTAACTTTAGAAGGTTTGAACTTTTAAATTAAAAAAATAATAATAATAATTCTTCTCTTTGCACTCTTTCAATGAAAAAGAAATAAAAAAAAAGAAACGAAACGATATGATTACATCATCGATTAATTATCGTAATCGTTTCTCGGTACACGATAAAAAAAAGGGGGAGGAGGGGAGCGATAACTCGATAGATTAACGTCAAGCTATCCCCTGAAGAAACCGATCGCGACCGACCGATTTTGATTTTTCCTTTACACCGAAGCGTTCCACGGTTTAAGATAGAATAAGACAACAAACAAGGGTTTGGACACATCCAAGAGGCGATGCATCGGTCGAGGTTTTTCATTCGTTCCTTCCCATCCCTAACCGAACGCCGGTTGTGTTCGGTTGTGTGGCGCGGGTTCCGTGAAACTCGAACGTGTAGAAGCCGAGTTTGAGAATGTTTTGCGTTCTTCTTGCTTCGTGGTTGGTCCCCCGTTTAGCACGTGTACATTGTACGGCCGGGAACGCGGTCCTCCCGTTCGGACGAGGGAGAGGCGAGGAGGGCGAGTGGAAAAGGAACGGCGCGACGTCGTGGTGGCACTTGGACGAGGCGGGGTGGACGTGGAAGGGCGAGGTGACGTGGGGTCGTGAATGCCAGCAGCATTCGTGATGACGTGAGCGTGACTCGCTTCCTCTTTCTCTCTTTCTTCTTTCTTTCACGAACGAGCAAGTCCAACCGTTGTACGCACGCTCACCTCTGCCTCCATTGACACCTATCCGCCTCTCCTTTCCGTAGAACTTATTATACAATTTGGGAGGGGGGAAGAGTCGAAACCTATTCATTTCTATTCTTCGACGTTAAGTAGATTTTATCGAAAAAGAATATTATTCGAAATTTCATTCGTTTCTTCGAATCTTTCAGCGCATATACATTCTTCTTGATAAATTACATGTTCAA
>NW_006263359.1:492416-507346 GCF_000469605.1 Apis dorsata | reverse complement strand
CCCAAACTACCTTCGGAGCGTTCGAAAGTAACGAGAATCCTCCGGTTCTCGATTCTTCTGCAACGATGCTTTTTCGCATGCAAATGCATCCCGGGTTGCGGGGGAGGAGAGAAAGAGAGAAAGAGAGAGAGAGGATACCTTGGTCGGTTTTCTTCGCCGCGCGAATCCGGTTCTTTGTTACGCGAGGAGGGCAGAGAGAGAAGGAGAAAGAGAGAGATTCTCCACGGATTGATTGACTCCGGTGTCCCATGGCCGGTGGTCCTAATGAGATGCGACTCTCGAACTTGAAAATCCTGCCGACAATTAGCGGGATTGTTCCTCCCCCTCCCCCTCCTCCCTGTTCTCGATCACAACGGGGGCCTCCCCCCGTGCGCTCGACACGATACCATATGCGCACACGTGCCACGCGACCGTGCATTGACTCCTCTCCGATTCTAGAAATAATATAACGTTACACTCTAGTCCCCCTGTGGAGGGATTGTGTGGTTCGCGGACGGAGAAACGGCCGATAGAATCTTCATCCGCTGCTCCAACATCTTCCAACGTGTTTTTCCGCTCGAATGTTTATCTCATCCTCGAGGTATATCGTATATATCCCAGAAGGGTTGGTGGTTTTTTCTTTCGTGAAAAGGCGCGGTGAAACGAAACGTTGTTGTCGATAGTGCAAGATCATTGATTGTTACCTCGTTGGTAAGGATGGTAAGATGATCTATACGAACGAGTTTCTACTCGAGAATAGGTTGGGCGATGGATAGATTCGTTACTCGAATTCGAATCGTCTTTGATTTAGATTCTTGTAAGGAACTTTTATTTCATTCCGTTTCAACTTACAGCATTGCGTTGTGCGTGCTTACAAGTTTGATCAACGTTATTAACAGTCGTCTCGATTCATCGAAAATTTCTTAACGTCGGTGTGTTAAGTAAAGTGTGTTTCAACATCGCGAAACTTCCGCCGTATAAAAACTCTTATCTCGATTGAACCAAGAAGTGGAGAAGTTTGTCGTCTTGGCTTTTTTCTTTCCTTCTTAATCAGCTCGCTGATTAACAAGCGGAAACGTTCGATCATCTCATGAAATCCTCCTCTTTCTAGATAACGCGATAAATCGAGCAAGTGTGAAAAGAAATCTAAAAATCTTTTTCAGAGGGAGAATTTTATCCCATTAACACACCATGATTAAATACCTAAATATATTATTACTCGTACACAAATTCTCCTTCCCTCAGAATCTCTCCTAAAATCGTCGAAATCTGGAAAAACATGGAGTATCGAGAAACGTAGTGGCCGGCCACCACGGGCTTTAATCTCGAAGATTCCACCGGTCGATTATAAGTATATACCGGCGAGGTTTTCTCCAGGCTAAACTTCCTGTCGCCGTCTCTGTCTGTGGCGCACGTATTTTTATGGAAATCTCACGATCGTAGATTGCCGTACGTAAAACGCCGTTCCTTTTTATGCGCACAACACACATACGATGGTGGCCCCATTCCCAACTTTGCCCGTATAATCAATCGGCGTGTCAAACGTGCCGAAAAATCAAGGCTATGCTCGACTCGTGTATACCCCTTTCGTGGTAAACGATCGAACTAATCATCGTCGAAATCGAGGATCGAGATCCGGTTTGATCCCGACGTTTGAGGCCGGACGTGCGGCGTGTACTGGCTTGGACTACTTACTTAACAGTTCGTTCCATTACATTACGCGCATTAGAAAGGTGATTATGAGATTGGTAATAAAGAGGAGACGTATGGTACGGGGTAATGGGTAATTTTTCCCTCCGCCGATCGAGCGGAATTAATCGTTGTAAATTATTACGAGTTAGTGGTCGTTAATGATTTTTTAGAAGTTTTTGACGATGTCGTCGACATTATATAAACCGTTATTCGATGAGGATCAAATATCGGCGTCAAACGTCTTCGTTAACCGAGTCGTCGTAATTACGGTATGTTTTTTTCTTCTTCTTCTTCTTCTTCTTCCTACTCTTTGAGCGATAATACACACGTGTCCGGAAAGGAATTAATCGTCGGAGGGAAATCGATTTTCGGGTTGGATTTAGAAGGGAAAAATAAGCGATCGTAAGAGGAAAGAAAAATTATAAGTTTAATCGTCTTGCGATCTGAACCGAGTCGTTAAAGAGAGGAATAAATAAACGAACTACAATGTTGTAAACATGAAATTACGCTCGTACTAAGTTTAAATTCGAGGCGATAAGATGCGCTCCAGACCATGTCTAATCGCTGAAACTTGTTCCGCCCGTTTTAAATAAACGTTGACTCAAAAGCACAACTTGGCAACAGGATTGTGGAAACAGATAACAGTATCTTGAAAATCGGAACGGAAATCGTGTCAAGGACGAGAGAGATCATCCCTTCGTAAAATTTGTACCTAATAATTTCAAAAGAGAAAAAAATTGTTTCCGTTTCATCTTTAAAATTATTATTCGTCGTTGAACAGAGTTGAGATTTTAGCGTAATACAGAACTTGGACTTTCATAATTCATAAGCGGTGATTCGTGACTTGGTTTCGCAAACAATTCAAAGTCCCACGAATCCCTCGTGGGTATAGTCTTACAGTTACTAGGGGTAGTCCACACTTGGTACCAAGAATCACGTCTGTAGAAATAGCTAGCTTCCAAGACCTGGATTATGCCCATCACTCACGAGCGCCAAGTATAATCTTCCTCGGATCAGGGATGATGTTTAACTGGCCTCATCAATCTGACTTCTCTCGGTGCTTTATCTTAGGATACTTTATCTTGGGGTGGCGCAAGCCGTATCTTTCCCGCGTCTCTCTCTCTATTACAAAAGATTCTTTCACCGTGAATGTAACGAGGGAAGTCCCTTATAGAAATCCCTATTGAAATTATACCGATATATTTTTTAATCTTAACTTAATTCTACCTAATTTTGAATCCGTTAGATACATAGAAGAACTTTCGTCCTAAATCCTTCTATATTCTACATTTAAATAACGACCTGTCCAACCTGGTTGGCGGACGCATCGAGGAGGAAGGAAGGCGTAATCGCGCTCCACGCGATATTGGTTAATTACAGCGTGGATACGTTTTCTTGCTATCTTAATAATAACCCTGAAATGCACGAGCGACCCCACCTTGCGAGCAACCGCGATAAACCGCGTGGTGGACACTGGACCGGTATCGGGGACGATTCGTAACGATTTCCTGTAACACCGGTGATCAGATGATAACGATATACCGTTGTACCAGTGATAAGTCCTTGATTACGGCTCTTCCACTTTTCCGCCGGCATCTCTTACCGTACGTGCGTTTATTTCAATTTTTCCAAAGCACAATAAAATTAGAATTTTCTAACGGTACGACACGCATCACAAACCTTCAACAAACGGGCAGTGAAGAGACGAATTTTTCTCCTATCCTCTCCTATCGATTCGTGAGATGCAGCTCGCTCATCTGGTCGAGAGCTCCTCAGCTAAGCCTCCTCCTAAGCGTCGTTCCATTGATTGGGATGGAAGGACGTTGCGCAACGAGTCGTAGTAGCGATTAACCTAGCCAGAGGATTCTTCGTGTACGCCGCGACTTACGCAAATAATCGATGTACCGAGGCGGGGATTTGATGGGAGGTGGTGTCATCATTCACGCGATGAACGTTACAAAGCTGCCATTAAGCGCGATGACAAGACCGCTTCGTTCCCTTCCCCTCGTGGCGAGGTGGATGAAAGGACTAATGCTAGGATGACCGGGCAGAAATGTCGAGGGAGGGACGGAGAGGGAAAGGGAGGAGGGCTATCTCGTTTTTTAACGGCCAACAGCCGCTTAATAAGGCCGATGGTTAAAAATTTCTTTCCCGGTGAGCCAATTAATGGCAAAAGGAGAAAGAAAAAAGAAGGGGGAAAGGGAGGGATTGGAGGGAACAATGTTGCTCCCTTGTTCACCTGTTCGCTCATCGTCCACCGTTAATCTGTAATAACGATCTCTCGATCGGCTGCGATGATCGATGGCGGGGCCGATCGACGCCGTCGACAATGCGGCTTAGAGGCGTTGAGTAATGAATGCAACGATACTCTTCTTCCGATGTGTACTCCGCGCTGCTGAAAGCGCACAGATGAAAAGGGGGAAATTGTTGAAACGTGGTAATCGTGAAGGATCGAGGCGTTTCGATCGGTTCCAATAAATTGATACGTACGTTATTAGATGGGTAACATTGTATTATAGATAGGGCTGTAATTTTTCCAATATATTCTTGTAGTAATAAATCGTGCTAAAAATAAGATTGATTACGGACAATATTCAGAGTTTCTTTCGATTTATTGGGAAATTTCAATGTAACAATATTATATTCGTTATGTAAATATTAAAATTGCATTCCATCTCTGATTTTAATTTTATATATCTATCAACACGTATTCATAAATAAACGTAAAAATAATTCATTAAAATGTTAAAGAAACTATTCTTATTACAAATTTTAATTAATGTCAATGAATAAGTACAACAATCTTTTTTATATCTAATTCAAAATTTGCAACTATAATCCAGCAATATAGTTAATCTTGAAATAAATAAAATAACATCTTTAAATTCACAATTTAATAAAAATCTACGAGTATTTCTTAGAGAATTTCGGTGTTAATCTCTCCCCTCCAAGTACACACGTTTATCAATTTACACAATGTACACTCGATGAATTTCCTCGATGATTGACAGAGAGCTGTTGACCCCGTCTCTTGATCCGCTATTCCTGTCAGCGGACCAGCCCGTATGCCTCCGTACAAATTTGTACTCTGAAACGTGGAAACGTGCATGCACTTGTTGAACAACGCTTTCACAACGCGGACAACCGTTAGACAGAGTCATTAAAGATTATCAGTCGTCTCTAGTAGGAGGAAGGAGCCGGTCGCCCGACAAGTACCTCGTTAATCCTTTCACCAAAAAAGAAAGAAAAAAAAAGAAAAAACGAGAACCACGAGAAGGCAGTCGTCCAAGGAAACGAAGGGAAAGTGCAGGTGGTTCGTTAACACCGCTGGCCGATTAAGAAGCTCGAGGAACAATAGAAGGAACGGGAGTATAGTGGAGGAGGGGAGGGGGATAGTGGACGCAATTAGAGCGCGATTTATAATCCCGTTGGATGCCAAATGCTCAACATCTTCGAATGTAATTTTTGTAGCGTTTCGCTTTCGAAGCTACATTCGTTGCCAGCACTTCGTTTAAGGAACAAGTTAAGATGGGAATAGTTGTTAATATTTATTTATCGATGGTTAAGAAAGAAAGAAAAGAAAAAGTTTGGGACTGGTTGTTGAAAATTTATTAGAGACACGCGTTTGTATGAACGTTTAGATCTTCCTTTCAAGTTGAAATAACTTGATTCTTCTGGAAATTGTACCACGTCTATCTCTCGACGTTTGTCGAAGAAACGATGACTCGTTCGAAGTGCGTGCAACATAGACAAAAACTTCTTCCAATCTCAACTGGAAGAGATGAAATGAACAAGAAAAACGCAGACGCTTTTTATTGTTCCAATGAGAACGAACGACAAAATTTTTTTCAAAACTTCTTCCACTTTCGAAATCCTGTATTAACAAGAATCTTTACATTCCCAATAAAATGTTCCTTCAACGAAAGAAACTTTGGACAACGAAGAAGGAGTACTTTTTCAAGTAAAAACGAAACATCAAGGGAGGGGGGAGAAGTTCCTCGAGTTGTCGCTTCTTCCTTTCTTCCACACGCTTGCAACTTTAACTCTTTGCGCTCCAATGATGACTTTCAGGCACTGAAAGAGTCTTAAGCTCTTTACGTATAATCTTATTAAGTGTAGAATGATATATTATCTAATGATTAGATTTTTTGTATCTCAAATTAGATCGCGTATATTTTAATCCCAGTTCGACAATCGTGGAAATAAGAATATTATTTTCAAAGTTTTCGAGTTTCCTAAACATGGAACACTGTAAAATGAAAGTTAGTTCGAGCGAGAATGAGTTTAATTTCCCGTTATTAAATAAAATTATTTCCATTATATCGTTAAGAAATTAGACGATAAAGAGAAGATAAAAAAATAAGAATAATAAATAGATAATGAATACGAGAACACTGGGATTGTAAGATTTCCTCAAAATAAGAAAAGTGAAAGACATATCATCCACGAGGATGCATCTTGATAATTACATTATTAAAATATCACGCGAAACAAGAAACATAGACTTCAATATTCTACTTTCTTCTCTTTATACAGATAAAGATACATAAGATACCAAAGTTTTATACGATTCGCGCGTGAAATCATTTTTAATTTAGCTAGAAGAAATTCACGAAACAGGAGTTGGTTCGGCGGAGGAAAAAGGGTTAACCTGGAGGAGGGGGCTCGTGTAACAGCGGTCTATTACTTAGATCTCGTACACGCGTCGCGCAATGAAAATACACGGTGGAATAAAGGTTGGCACAATGGCAAGGATACGCAATGTCCCGGGGACCATGGCCGTGGCCGCGCCACGGGTTATTATACCGGCGCGCTGCCACGGCCGGCTGAAAAAGCCTCTTGAATGTAATCAGCCGCATTCATCCTGCCACTCACTTCTTGCCAGCTTAGAGGGGGCCCTCGGTGAGCGCGTTCCGTGTTTACAAGGTGTACTGACCCGCCGCAATATCGCTATTCCCTCCCCCCCTCCGATTCAATGGATGGAAAGCGCGAGCCGATACTACACCCCTTCGTCAAGGGCGTTAATGAGCCGGAATTATTAATTGCACGAAGATCTCGACGCCGTTGTCTCCACTTTCGAATGTAACTTCGAAACTTTGGTATGTTTGAAGTAATAAATATTGGAAATAATAAAGGGGATGAAGGGTTGCGAGGGATGGGATCGAGTGTCCAAGATCGGTTAAATGTTTCGTTCCATTTCGAATGAATTATTTGAAATATATCGATTATTTATCGTTGGAGTGAGTAATTCTTGTAATCGAATCTTTGAAATCAGAATTGTACGATCGATTTTCAAAACGCGAATTATCGAAAAGGGACGATTGATTTTAAAGTAAAGAAAGAACGATTATCCGGTGAAGTATCTTTATAGAAAGTTTCGAATCTTGTTCTGACCTTATAGTTGTTCGATCCCATCGCTGGTTAAGAGGATAAGAGCATTGCTGGGAATGACGATTGTGATGACTGTGAAGATATCGATGGATGGGGGATAGTTACGGTAATGGGCTATGTACGAACGCTGAAAGGGAAGGAAGAACAGGTTTCCCTTATGATTGAAAACGAACATTGAACTTTTTCTACCTTAATAACAGATAATTTTATCGTAGCATAGAAATTAATATTGTTGCGCGATGATAATGAATTGCCAATCGTTTCCAATCCAATAATAATTTCCTCGAAAACTCCAGACTTTCTACAAACGATCATTTCATCGTATAAAAAACTTTAACAACTTATAGCGAAAAATTCATCGATCGATCCAATCAATTATCAATTTCAATCGGAAAGAAATTTGTCGAATGACGGGGAAGAGATACGACGATTGTTAAAAAACAATCGTAACGTTTAAAACGATCCTCCGTCCCTAATCTAACATTGCATTTCTTAATGGATAGATGGTTAACAAGTTGCCCGCTACGGTAGTCATCGACAACCGGCTTAACAAGAACGGAACACCGAATACCCTCGAACGCTGTTCAGATAAATGTAGTTCCATCCGGTTGGCTACAACAAAATTGGTACAAAATCTCTCCTCTTCCGAGAGGACGAAGAAAATATCGAGGCGGACGTTGAAGATCGGCGGCGATAAGGGGCGAAGGGGGGAGAGGTGACCGGAATCCGCGACACGGGGCACGGTCGCAATTTATACCCGTACTTGTACCCGCGTTGAACATAAAGGTTGATCGTTAACCTAAGTAACGCGTGTCCCAGGCCCCGCGTTACCTACGTTTTCGCGTCGCGTGAATACGTTCGCATGCTCGTAAATCCAGCCACGTAACCGCGGTGTGAGTTAGTGCCTCGAGTTGGCCGGCTACTCTCGAGAAAGAACTCCTCTCCTCCTTAGGGGAGAATGAGAATCGGGAAGGAAGGAAGGAAGGAAGGATCTCGAGCGAATGGAAGCGAGTTAAAGATTCAACGAAATTAAAAGTTTCCCGTTTTTTCATTCTTTTTGAATTTTCTTTTAAATCTTAAAGCTTTATTCAACCAATATTTAATGTTTCTCAGAATTTCTTCGAAAATAACTTGTAACGCGTCTTCGATTATCGAGTCGTATTTAATGTTGTACGCAGTAGTTAAATACTATATTTCTCGAATCTTCAATCTTGCGATTCTTCTCTAATTACTGATTATATTTTAATATCTCCACTAAAAGAAACATCCAACCTTTACGATCGTAATAAAAGAAAAAAAAAAAAAAAACCTCCTTCTCTGGTATATTAAAATGAGGCAATGCGATACTCGTGACGCAACGATGTCCGCAAAAGGAGAGTCGTGTTGCGAGAGACGAGCTATCGCTCATAATTCCCTATGAGACGAGAAAAATACTCGCTACATCACCAAGCTGTTAGGCTGTTATTATTAATGAAGGAACGTGATCGTGATTGCGAGTGGAAATTTATTCCTCGATGTCCCCGATGTCGATGATAACGATAGATCTCTTGATTAGAAATATCTCAATGCCGATTCGTGCCGATCGAGGGAGGGAAGAGGAGGAGGAGGAGGAGGAGGGGGAGGGGATCACAGATCATCGTATCACGCCGTGTCAAAGTTAAGTGGCTGTCAAGGGGAACTATAGACGCGGAAGGGAAGGTGGTCTTCGAAGCGTACGACTCTAGCCGCTGTACGCTTTTAAACGGACTAATGGTGATTTATAGGGAAGGCATCGACGGTCTGTTTGTTTGTTTGTCGTTGCCCACTCCTAACCGCGGCGCGCGAACCCTTTCGACATCACAATTAAACGATTATATCGGATCTGCTCGCGTGATATCGCGTGGTTTCTTAATCGTTTTGATATTTCTATAATGTTAATGGATACGTTACGTGATCCTAAGCGAAGTTTATTCTTGGAAACGGGCGAGGATGGAATCGATGAGATGAGAGTAATTTAAATGTTTCGATAATGTCAAACATCAATGTATGAAATTATTATTCTAAATCGTGTTGCAGATTAAATTTCCTCATTTTTGAATTATATAATACCTCGAAACGTGATCCCTCACGGATAGATTAATTTCATTTATTATTCTTCTTACAACTACTTCTCTTGTCTAGGAATCAGTGATCAATTTGACATGAATTTCACGTGGTTGGCGTGCTTTTCTCTCGAAAACTTTTCTCACTCCGCGAAAGCGTGTACAATCATCGCAATACACGTGTTTCTCTCCCTTCCATCCGATCTCGGATCGGAAAGCGCCGACAAACGGAAGGAAATAACGATCTCCCCGGATAGCTTCAACAGCTTCGTCGAAAGAAAAAAAGGATATCCTCTTCTCTCGAACCAAATCCTCGAAAGTTATGCACCGAGCTTTGGAAGCTCGCCTGGAAGGCACCGTCCTCGATCGATTTTTCGAGGATTTCGCGGTGGAAAACGGTGAACAAAACGGCGGTTAACAAGCGAACGCCGTTTATCGATCGCTCGTATCCGACTCGTCCCTAAGTAAACGAACTCGAGTATTCCTCGTCGAGGTTGTGCCACGACAGTACTTCGAGAAGGAGGAGGAGGAGGAGGAGGAAAGGGAGCAAGCAAAGTGGAGGAAAGTTAATCGGAGGGGGAGGGAATTCCGCTGGTACCGTTTGTCAGGGCGGACGACGTTTCCTCTTTGGTGTTCCATCGAACACCTCCGCTCTTCCCACGTCTCGGTTCGGCCGATCGTAAATTGGCCACCGTCGTTTTCCGAACCGAAAGGCGTCAACCGCGAGATTTACGACGTCTACCGGCCGTCCAGATTTTGCCGCGACAGTCTTCCAATGTTTTTTTTCTTTTCTTCTTCTTCTTCTTCTTCTTCTTCTTTCTCCTTTTCCTTTACTTGTCTTTTTATTTCTTTCGCCCAGCCCCTTCGGTTCTCTTAATTTTTAAGCCACGATGTTTGTAGATATTTGGAAAGGAAGGAAGGAAAGGAAAGGAAAGAGAGAGAGAGAAGAGAGTGTCCCCGTATATATCGCACTTCCACTTAATTGGGACATCTAAATATCGGGGCGGAGATAGTTATCGTTGGTTAATTAACATTTCTCTTGGATATATTTGGTTATTCTCTTTTTTTCTTAACGTTCGTTCGAAAAACAAAACTTGTTCTTTCCCACCCTCGAAATTTAATAAAATTTCTCTCTTAATTACACGAAACGGGGCTGATCTTTCGCCACGATTGCGAGTAAGCTCAAGGTAATTAAAAACTTAAAAAAGGAAGGAGAAGAAGAAACACGCCGCCCGTTTCATTTCCAAGATTCGACGTCTCCTCCCCGAGAATATTTCCTCTCCGTGTAATTTTAAGATACAAAGACACTTCTATTAATGCAATTATAAGCGAATTTACACTTCCAAGATTCTGAATCTGGAACGAGATTATATTTTCTCCCCCGACCAACTGTCTTCCTCCAAACCTATTAGATATCCAGGAGACCATCTTGGATCTATTTTTTTTTCCCCCTCCCTAGTAACGCGTATATAAACGGATCTCTCTCTCTCTCTCTCTCTCGAAGCGAAAGAAAGAGAGAAAGAAGCGGGAAGAAATTGGCCGTCTCTCGATCCGGCCAATGTCCGACGATGGTCATTAACGTGGTGGTGGTGGTTGGCTGAAAGTTCGCGATCCACTCGTTTACCTGAAACGGAGCGAAGAATGATTTCCGGTCCGAAGGCGCGGTTAACGAACCGCGATATCCGGTGTCCAGACATGCCCGTATCCGTTTACCGAAGGGACGAGCGCCGAGGGTGGCCTGCGTTCGTGCGTTCACGGAGGAGGACGATGATTCTCTTTGCACGCGGGAGGAAACGATTCCTCCGACGGTTCGATGCGGTTTCGAAAATGGAAGACGGGAGAGAAAGATCTAGTTTTCTCTTCGCTGGAATGCGTTTACACCGATCTCTTCCTTCTCTTCATCCTCGATAACTCGATTATGTTCCAAAATTTTGTGTTTTTCTTGTTAATAAGTTAGATCGTGTAATTTAGAAAAAAAATTCCAACAACATATCGAATTAACAAGATCATAAGTAATGATATTACTTGTAACGTAATCTCGTCGATAGGTACAAATCGATATCGAATTAACGAGAAACGAGATCGTTTATATATATATATAAAATATATATAGATGAAGATGGTTAAATTCGTGCGATTATTAAACTTCTTTGAAGTCTATTAATATAACAGATCGATGATGTAAGGATGGAAACGGGGCCCGTAATATCGATTCGGATGCCGGCCCCCGATCACGTCCCGTATCCCATTCTCATCGAGCGTTAGATGGAGGGTATAGATAGATATTGGGTAGCGATCATCATTCGATAAAACGTGACTCTACGCATGAAATGATTATGTTATCTACATCGCTGTGTATCGCATGCATTACCTTAATGACGCAATAAATTCTCCCATTGAGTTATACGCGCTTGCTAGCCACGGTATAAGTATCAAGGCATAATGAACGAAGACGACGTTCCACGATAAATTATAACGTCAGCCTATTAATTATCATTATCGATGCGGAAGTTCCGTGCACGAGATTCCGAAAAAATTTTCTTTTCTTCTCTTTTTTTTTTTTCTTCTTTTCTTTTCTTTCCCAACAAAAAGATCGATTTAATCGAATGGAATATCGCTGGAGTAATATCATTGGATTAAAACGATTTAAGTCGAAGGGAGAAATCCCTGTCACGCGATGGATTTTGTCAAACGTCAACGTCGGTTATTTCTTCGTCGTTTCGATTAGAAAGAAAGCACACGATAAAACTATTGTGAGATTTGGAAATTTTCTTATAATGAAAGTTCGAGAATTCGTTGAAGTGAAATTCACGTTTTTGAAGATCGAGAAATTTTTAAATTTTCTCTAATCGAGTAAAAATTATCCTCTTCGAATTATTTCCAACTATTATTAAAATCAAAGAGAGGAGGGAATATTTCGGAGAGATGCTTTTACTTCTTACAAAGAAAAAGAATAATCATCGTCGTCCTGAATAGAAAGAATTTAAAGCCCTCCCCCTCGAGTCGAGAATTCAATAGCTTGTTATACAAATGATATCTTCAACGCGCTTCTAGAATCATTTTTTATTCGAGACGTTGACGTTGTTCGGATTTAGAAATATTCCAACGAGCTATTGTGGCGGTTGTCCGTTTCCCAAACGAAACAGGAAACAAAACAGGATTCCCCATTCAATTTAAAATTTAAACGGACGTCGAAGTAATCTTGACGCTTCCACTTTTCACTTTTGTCTATCCGCGATTCCAATTGTCCCAAAGCTTGTTTCAAACTTTGACGACACCATTAGAGAGTGAAAAAGATATATCCTTGGTCGTTCGAGAGTGTAATAAATCTCTGTGTAACTAGATACGGAAGAAAAAAGGCAATTCAATTGTCCACAGCATGAAATGGGTTCACCAGTATATAAACATAAAAGAAAGACGCGGAGAGCGAGAATTTATTACGCAATGTTAAAACTGTTCTTCTAACGGTATACGCAACGAACGTAAGAAATGGTAGGGAGAAGGGGAGGGGAGAGGGAGAAGGGTTAGTCGAAATAATCCCGTATTTCGTTCTCGATCTGCCGTCAGATTGAAATCTAAATGTCCAATGGAAGAGGATCCAACGGAAGGAAAACGATTTCTTTGAGCTTTAAACCCCTTCCCCTCGAACGATGAATCTCGAGAAAAGACGAGCAGTTGTTTTTTCTCGATTAACTGAAATTTATCGGTTACGAAAAAAAGGTAAAAAGATATATTCCGAAATTAAAATTAGGATTTTTCTTAAAATCGAAAACTTTTTGTAAAATATTTCGACGAGAAAGAGAAAGAGGAGAAACGTGCCGGGTCGAGACGAAGAATCGTTTTGCATCCTCGATTGCACTCCTTTGTTCGTGGACACATGAGGATAACGCTTATTATTTATCACGATTATTTTTTCCTTTTTCTTTCTTTCTTTTTCATCCCGCTGAAAAAGTGATTACAAATATCTCCGAGGAACGTTTAATTAAAATGATTTATCCGCGTTAAAATTTATTTCTACCGCATCGGATGGACATCAGGCGTTAAGATGCATGACCGACGCATTCGCGATGCTGCGGTGAAGATTGCAAGAAGAAGAGATGGACACGCAACGCGGCCGTGTACCACTCCACTCCTCTTAGGCAATTGCGGAGGACGATTTAACGTGAAACAATCAGAAACGACGTGGCCGACCGCATTATGACCGCCATTATTCCGAGACCAAGCACCGTACATCCGGATCCGTCTTTATCCCACTGATCGATTCCACGTTTTGCGTTTCGTTTTATGCTCGGCCAACCGTACGCCCTCTCGCGGTCAGCGAGAACGATCGAAAATTTCGATCGAAAATTTTCCCCTTTTTTATCCCCATCGCGCGACCATTCCAGTTTTTGATCCTCCTCCTCCTCCTTCTCGAGAAAAGAGAGAGGAGGGGGCAATCTTCATCATCTTTTACACTCTTTAGTTCTTGCAGAGGTCTTGTAGCGATTCTCGGTTTTACAGTCTTATAGGAATGTTGAGTGGAATTTTTTTCTTTTTGAATAAAAAATTGTATACTCGTTGAAATACAATAGGGATTTCTTCCTTGTTTTTTTTTTTTCATCCTGATGATGATGATGATGATGATGATGATAATGATAATAATCTCGCGATCAGTAGAAATATGTATATTTTCTTACGTTTATTTTATTTTCTCGTTTGATTTCCACAATTGAAGTAGAATTCCACAATTGAAAAGAACTAGAAAATGATTCTTCCTCTCGTAAACGTGATCTGACGACCACTCAACAAAAAGTCGACGTTGAGATGGCTGGTCTGCGTCCTATCTATACTTGTATATATATATATACATTTGCAGAGAAACGAGTATCGTGATGGACGGGGCACAGCTTTTGGGTTTTCCAACGAGAGAAAATGATCCTGTATTTCCCATGCATATGTAAACCAATGCATCGATACTAATACGATTACACTTAAGCAGATTAGCGAGATGGGCACAAGAGAAACGATGTTCATTTGGGGATAGGATCATCGTGTATACTTAGATACGGAAGCTCTTTAACCGCAGATAACAGGTTTACTTACGTTTCGTGTTACGCGCATCGAGGCTCAAAATTATCGATCATTATTTGATCGTGTAATATCATTATCGCTATTAATCGCATTCTCGAACCGATACCCATGAATGTCAAATCGTAGCGACGATTAACATAGCTCATCGGATCGAAAGATCGGAAAATCATTGAAAAAAATTCTCTCAAAAAGTCACGATACCACGATCAATTATCATTGTAATCTCGAAGCATGTATATAATTGATCCTTCGTTTAAAAGACCACCCGATCGAAATTCGAATCGAATCCTTTTCTTTTAAATACAATCGTCCATTTTCTCCAACTTTTCTCCAAGAATTCTCTAAGATTCGAAAAATTCCAAAGCCTATTTTTTTTATCGAACAGCTTAACCGATATCCCCNTTATCATCATCATCATCATCATCATCATCATCATCATCATCATCATCATCATCATCATCATCGTTATCTCGAACCAAGGTAACGAGTTATCGATTTTTCTGTTAAGGGCACGGAAAATGGAATCGGCCAACGATTTTGTCGCAAAAAACTGTGTGTGGTACGACTGTTGGAAGTTCGCATCGTATCGTAAACGGTTGTTTTCTCATTGAGGCCGGACTCTCGATGGCTGGCGAACAACAATCAACCGCAGGGACTCTGTTACGCCACGGATCCAGTTTTTCGTGGAACTTACCTCCATCACGGTTTAACGATCGG
>NW_006263359.1:488640-492310 GCF_000469605.1 Apis dorsata | reverse complement strand
GCCGCGTATATATATATATATATATATATATCGGTTGGAAAAACGCTGCTACCTCGGCGTGGATGCATTTTCCTTTCCGCTTGTTCGAGGCGAGCCCAGCAGGGTGATCGGTCAGGTAGATCTGACAGCGCGTGCAAAAAGATCTGGCTGTAAAAGGTTTCAAACGCGTCTTATTGCCTTTATTTTAATTTCGTTCGGAATAATTGGTGGAGCGTTCCGTTCGACGTCTGTAAAAATCCAATCTCGCGATCCTCTCCGTCGAACAGTTAACGTTCTGGAAAATCGAGATCTATCCCCAGCTCAACGTCGTTTCGTGTTCGTGCTCGGTTCTTATTCCCCTCCCTTCACGGGGTTGGATTTAGCTTAAATCATGGAACTCGTCTCGATTCAATCGTGGCTTTCGATTAAATTGATCGCCGCAAAAATCGATCAGAGAAATCCTCTTCTTTCCGCGAGACATTCCTCGAACGTCCGCCGACCGTTTCTTCCACGATTTCCTGCCATTCATCATTTCCCAACCAAGTATAAACCAAAGTCCCGGCTACCGACAAGTTTTACAATTCACCACGTGGAACACGTGTCACGGCGATTGTAATAGACAGAAGAAGAGGGGGGAACAAGGGATTCCTGGAAACCTCTCCACTACACATATATATATATACATATAATTCTCGTCACCCTTTTCATTTAATTGTCGCCAATAATAGCTACTTACCTCCTGGCGTGTACAAAATCGGGGTCCCCTACACCAGTTCTCTTGCACGCCTCCCCCCGAGCAAAGGGAAAAAGAGAAGAGAAAAAGGGGCGAGCAAAGATTGGCGAGTGGCAGCGATCGATCATGATGCATTGCGGTGGTCAGGCACGGCCGATTGCGCGTCCCGCGGGAGGGAAGACGAGGAGGCGGGGACGGAGGGTTGGACGGAGAGGGGTAGGGGAGGAGGGGCGGCGTCCTTGCCCGCAGCTCCGAACTGGTTATGTCAAACAGCCTGGCCGGCCGGCCGGCCGATGCGTTCGCCTAACCTGCCCTCCAGCCCTCCTCCTCCCCTGTCTCCACGATGGACAAAAGGAGTTGGCAGGGATGCCTCGCCCCTCTAAATCCCAGTTTTTCGTGCCCTGCCACTTCCGCCTCTTCCCGATCGAGTCGTCCATCAAGGCGTCGCATTACGTCCCCCCATTTTTCTTTTTTCAACTCCACCCTTTTCGAGCTGGATTCCAAGGTCTCCTTCCAAGGTCTCCCTTCGTTGAGAATTCGTATTCCTCTTCGTTTCGAGTTTTTTTGAAAATTATTTGACGTAGCATCGAATTGATATTTGGACGTAGGATGATATACGTGGATGGATCGTTTTTTCGCAACGAGAGATTGCGAGACGGAAAGGGACGCAGTCGATGAATGGCGAAACCAAGCACGGGCCAACCACGGGCGCCCCGCTTCGAATAATGTGTTGAATAATTTATTACGCTACTTGGTTCGCACGTGTCGCAACAGGAGGGGATATTACGAAAGCTGGGCGTAATTGGACGTTAAGGTGACCGATACTCCTCCACCGATTCTTGTTGTATCCTAATTCTCATCTGCCCCTTCGATGAGGTATTTTCGATCTTCGTGTTACGCTTCTCCAGATTTTATTTGTCAGGTTTTATCACATTAAGACGCGAATGATAGATGCAGCTTTATTCGAATTTGATATTGAAGTATAAATATATATATATACAATTACACAATTTGCTTCTTTTTCAACAAGTCACATTCGTATCATTTCGAGAGGTTTCGTCTATTTTCGTTCCTTTGGCTCGGAAAGAGAGGGGAGGAGGCGAGATTTTCGAGGGGAAGATTATTAAAAAAACGCGGGAACCGGTTGGTTTATTAAATTCGAGGCCGCCAATATGGTTAATTAGATGCAATAAACTTTGAACCCCGCTTATTTGCATAAGCCACCACCATATCTCGGCATTAATCTGTTATTTATGCGCGACAAATAGGATAAGGCCGAGTCGCCTCGCCTCTACTCTCCCTGCCCCCATTGGCTTGCTGCGCCCGTTCCCTGCCGCTGTTCCACATAATTAGCGATACTAATTAATGACTGTATCCCGAGATAATTATGCTGAACAAAACGCACGACTGTCGGGGGCCGCGATCCAACGTGCGCGTGGGTCGAATGCCGGCCTCATCGAGGAGGAGCCGTTCGTTGCAACGGATGTGAATTTCTCCGCGACGCGAGAGAAATTTTTCCCCCCTCTTTTTCCCAACGAAACGAATAACTTCGACGCAACGATGACGAAAGCAAGAAGATGAAACGTATACAAGGTGTATGATATTTAATATATTGATCGTTAATAGTAATAAAAAGTCGAGGCGATGACGGTTTTATCGTCATCGAGATTTATGTTATTATTATTTTATCAGCCCGAGATAAGATATCTTTCATTGTTCCGTTGCTTTTTTCCTTCAATTTTTCTACAATTGCTGGTATAATGCGAATGATCTTTACAAATTTTTCTCGCAATCCGTTGCGCATTTCCACGTTTTATTTATTACTCAAGAAGGAAATCGATGTTTCGAGTAAGGGAAAATCGAAATCGCTTCGCGGCAAATGGAAAAGCTTAACGAGCTTTAACGGGGAATATGGTAATATTCCCCGTAGAAATACCATTATCTGCAGGGAGCAGAGCAAAAATGTAAATCGCTTTCGCGCGAAACAGCGTGCATTCCCCTTCATCTTCCCGCAAAAGATGATTTCTATCTTCAATCTCCTGATCGAGTCACCTCCTCTTAAATATTTCTCTTCCAATGGAAAAAGAAAAAAAAAAAACTCTCTAAAAAGCTTCGTTTTTTAAATTCTATTCAACGAGGTTATTAAAGAGAGATCCTCTTTCATCCTCGACAACGATGGAAATCGTTCTTTCGAACGCTTCTCCCTCGAATCGGGCATGAAACCCGATTGAAGACCGATGTTCCATCGGAATTTCAGATGACGTGGCCGATGAAAATTTATCTCGCGGGACGGCTAGAGAAACCTCCTCGGATAGACATATCGGATAGACAAATGGACGAATCCCTCTCCCCGACTTATTTACCCTCATCATGCCCATCCTATTTACCAGACACACGCGAATTTGTATCCATTCGAACGAGTTTCTTCTTAAGAAAGAAGGGAAGAGGTAGCCTCTGAAAGCAAGCCAACTCGCGAATTTACGAAAGTTCCGAAGAGGAGGGTGGTGAAATGGATGGAAGAGAGGATAGCAACCTGTCGTTTACCTATTAGTCGCAAGGAAATCTCGTAATTATTAACGGCGGCCATTAAACCACCGTTGTTGAGTCGCCTCGAGCCTCGCCGAGATTCAATTATTGCCTATGAATTTCGATACTTCGCGTGTAATCGCCTCTCTTGATGGCTGCAAGGAGGGGATAGAAAATCCCGTGGAAATACCGCTTATCGCGGGATAGCGTGCTCGGTGGGCGGGGAATGGCTCGATTAATCCTCGGGGATCGTAATCCGGTGGAAATTTCTTGTTCGCAGGTAGACGTTCTCCTAAAAACTGAGAGGATGTTCGCCAGGCTGTGCAGACAGGTCCCGAACGGTGAGTTTCCATATTAAAACCGATTAAATCACTGTTTCTAATATTTTAAAATTATTCTTTGCCACAAAGAATACGCATAATATTTCCGCAA
>NW_006263359.1:485461-488124 GCF_000469605.1 Apis dorsata | reverse complement strand
TATATATATATATATGCACACTAGTCCTTAACGTTAAGGCGCGCCAGGGGAGACGACGATCGCGTAGTGATTTACGGTCGGCTGGAACTCGCCCGATTGTTGACTTTCCCGACTTATAATAAATAGAAACGTGTCCTGGCTATCCCTTTACTGGAGAAGAAGGACTGCTTCGCCACGACGATGATACTTCTCTCCCCTTTGAAAAGATCCTTCTCCCTCCCCTTCGAATGGTAGCTTCCTTGACGTGGAGGACCACTTTTTTCCTTCCTCCTCTTCTTCTTCTATTGGAGACGACGAGAGAGAGAGAATTTCACTTACTCCTCGAGCCCAAGTTGGGAAAGCAAGGGAATTCAGAAATCCACAGAGACCGCACTTCCACGCTCGCTGTTACAAGCTTCGTCCAGCTGTACTTCCGGGTGGTACTACCTTTAGGGTAGTAGCCACGAACAGCTTGTTGAACACGCCTTAACCTCGGCGGCCGTGGTTTTGCGGCCTGGCCTGGCAAACACTGAATCTGCGTATCCCCATCCTCCATGTTCCATCCAGAGAGGAATCATCTCGTTTCTCAATTTATCTTTATCTCGAGTGGATTTAATGGATAGTCGTCGTGGATCTCCTCTCAGGGAAGGAGTAACGATCCCGAGTGAATTGAAATCTTAATCTCCTTCGATCGTTCATCGATCTTCCCTTCACGTCTTCCGCGTTAATAACAATCGTTTATTCGACCCTCGACAGACCCAGCTTTTCAATTTTCAAACGCTTGGATTGCACGAGAGGAGGTGATAAGGAAACGGTTGCGATAATCCGGACACCGGTAGCCATCCGGACGTCGTGCGCCACCGAATGGATGGAAGCGAAACATTAAAGCCGCGGAGCGAAGGCCTGTAATGGAGTTATTACGCCGATAGGCGAGGGAGGGGGAGGAGGGCTGACATTCCTACCTAACGCCTCGATAGTCGGAAAGCTAATAAACCTTGGTGTGTATATCGAGTGAAACGGCTGCGTTAATGGATCCGGCAGCTAGGAGTCGCCTCGACTATTAGTACGAGTTTTCGTTTCGACATCGTCAACTCCTCTGTTATACACAGAAACAGCGCTGATGATCTCTCTCTGACACGAGGCTCGATTCCCTTCGGTTCACTCATTAGAGGCGGGCAGAATTAAATTCCGTTGAAAGGATACCACTCGTTTATTGAAAGGGGGGAGATGAGTTCTCTCGCGAGAAATATTCGAGGGAAAAGCTCGTGATCGTTTCAATTATTTGTATATATCGTAATTGTCGATCAATCAATCTTGTGTTCAAGTAAATGGAGAGATCGTCTGATATATATAATAATAAGGTAATATGATAATAGTAGTAGAAAATGAGTTATGAGCAATAAGTTAAAGCAAGATTAACCCTTTCTGGGAAATGTCAATATATATGGGATATATATACAGAAAGAAAAGAAAAAAGAAATTTGAGAATTATTTCAATTGTCCAACAAATTCTTTCTATATCTGTGGATACGCGATTTGGAAGATGAATCGTCCATATCGAAATACCGGTTAACAACCAACGATATATAAAAAAAAGAAAAAAATTCGAAGAATTGTTTGACGAACGTTGGCCAAGAGCGGATGAGTTACGTTCGAGGGAAAGAAGCAATCGGCAAGAATCTTGTCGACGTAAGAAAAGATTCACTGGCTGTTAAGAATGGTCGTGCTCGGTTGTAGGTTGGCAGTTCTTCTATTAAGGCAGGTCGTGGAGCCGCTGTAAATCAAGGGGCCTCCGCGTAAATGTCCCCCGAGTTATTGCGCCATCCCTCGAGCCGCTATATGTAATAAGATGTTTTATTTCATAACTAGACACACCTATCGAACATCACGATAGAATGGATAGAAATTAAAAAAGGAGAGAGAGAGAGAGGGGGGAAGAAGAATCATTCATAACAGTCGTAATTCCATCCTAACGTTTCCACCATTGTCTTCGCTTCGATCTCGCTAATTTACACGTGTAAAATAGAATCTACTAGTCTTCCAAGTCGAATCAAGTTCTAACTATACTTCTCCTCGTTGGAGACGTTATTTTTTTTGCGAATAATTTCTTCCTAACCTCGTACAGGCAAATTTCGTTTATTTCCCCTCCAAAAAAGAATCTTCTCTCAACAACTTTGGAATAAAGCTTCGTACGAATCGATGATAGGGAAAATTTAATAATTTTACGTAATTTATCGTTCGAGACGTATAATAATAATAATTGCGAATCGAAAAATGATGTTCAAAACATTTTAATTTTCCCACTTTTCAACGAAGTTGAAAATGCCCAACGAATTTTCCAACGAGTATGCAAAGAACGGGGGAGGAGATGCACGAGTTGTTCGAGTGTGGATATCTCCGTAATCGGCAAATTACAATGGCCGGCCTTTTCGTCGATGAATTGCCGCGATATGAGGAAGCGATTATGATTTTCTGGCGGCGGGTTCGCGTGCCGGGGTCGTGGTCCAGCCGGGAGGCGTGGGAACGGGAACGTCCCCGAGGTTTTAAAGCCACGAATTAACTCCTTTTTTGTTTTCTCCGCCGTGGAGAAAGAATTTCGACGCACAAATTGGCGATGCCTTCGAAGAGCAGTTCTCCCCTGTTACGGCCCCAAATAACGAGACCTTTTCGGTCACCCGTTAGCT
>NW_006263359.1:483080-485273 GCF_000469605.1 Apis dorsata | reverse complement strand
TCCTCCCCTTTCACATTCTACGAATCGGCCAACTTTTTTTTTTTTTTTTTGCGCGTTGTTAATTAAAAAAATAGCTGACAGATTTGCTTTTTTATAGTAGGGAAATGGATGTTATCCTATAATCTAATTTTTCTAAAGCATCGAGGTAACAAAATTTAAATTTCTTCTTGTTAGATTTACTAACTCACAATATCACTCACTTGCAACAAGGTTCAGCGAGCGGAACCTGTATTATCTCTCCGTCGAGGAATTACTACACGGTGTTCGAAAGCTTGGACGGTTGATTCATCGCTATTGCGCAAATATTCAGATAAGAATTCCCTATTTATTTATCGAAAACCTGCCGATATCTCAAACCTGTCCGACGATTTATCGAACCCAGCTGATCCTAAAATTCAAACGAAAAGCGAAAAGTGTAGATCAGAAATCTAAGGTGTATCTAAATCGAACGTGATAATTCTCTTCCCCTTCTCCTCATATGCCGAAACATATCCAGAAGGATAAAGGAAAATTCTCTCTTTGGAGAGAAAGTGATATATGTGCGTGTATATTCAATAACTCGTTTCAATCTCGTTTCAACCGGTGATCCATTCGAGAAAGAAAGAAAGAAAGAAAAAGACGTTCGATGGGGGACAAATTGAGTGGAACGTAGCTGGTGGCGAACCCGTCGAAAGGGAGACGATGTTTTTAATTGATGAGCTTCGTTAAGAGAGGAGGGGGCGACATTGTAGCCCCCTTCGTATCGCGGGGGATGGAGGAGGGCTGCACGAGAGACATCTGACGCTTGATTCTTGCGTGGTAGCTCGTCGTCCCGCGTATTCCCCGATTAATGTACCAATTAATGGCTTCATCGCGTGGGTCGGGAATTATGACGTCGTTCCCTCCGCTTTCCGCCACGCGCACAACGTAAAACCTGGATTACGTTTATGGACAAAGAGGAACAATCGACGACCACTGTCCACGAGCGGAAGGAAAAGAAAAACCTTAATTTCCTTTAAAGGATAATCGAGAATAATCGAGGGGAGGGTGGAGCGAGATTCTTCGGTTTTCAAAAATTCAATTCGAAGAAATGTGTACGAATAACTGAATTTGATCGGTTTGATAAGAGAAAACTACTTTAAATAATTTTTGTAGTAATTATTCATTGGATTATCCTAAGAATTTTATCTTTTATCGCGGTGCTTCTTTGTTCGAAAAAAGAGAAACGAAATTACGAAAAATCAATGGATATAAAAAATTTGATAATCTTGACGATGTTTAGCGAAAGTTTCTTCTTCTTCTTCTTCAAGAGAAAGAGAGAGAGATAAAGAAGAAAATGATTACAGAGAGATTATTTTTGTCTCGGTGCGAAAGAGAGAATCGTGTCGATTACACGAAGGCGCATGGGAAGCTGACCCCGAAGAATAGGGGGGCGAGTGAGAAACTCTGTCGATCTATAAAAAAAACTGTCGGCGCCGCTTAATTATCATGCTAATTAGTCGCAGCAAAGCCCACTGTGGCGTGAACGACAAAAAAAAAAAACACGGGTTTACCCTTGAGCGATTCCAGTGTTCCATGATCGATTCGCGAAACCTCACAGCGTGATACTCGTTAATTATTTTATTGTCGGTGCCTCGGGTTAGGATGTAATAAACGGTCCTTGACTACGCGCGCGAAGACTCGATGCCGTTCCCCTATCCTTGCCTTCCTCTATCCCCGCTCGAAAAGAACGCATCTCCCGATTAGACGCAGATCGATATCGATACAGAAGTATAGAGAGGAAACTTCTCTCTCTCGAGGAAAAAATTTAATTTTCCCAGCAATTCGCATTCCTTTCGACGACCACGAAACGCGATCAAACATTTTTCTTTCGCGAACTTCTTAAACTCGAATCGAGTTTCTTCTATATATATATATATATATATATATAAAAATTCGTATTTCTTTGCGATCCGATATTATATTATATCCCCTGCCCGAGTAAAACGAGTAACAGGAGGGACGAGCGCAATTGGACGAGAGAAGAGAATCCGTTGGAAAGGAACGAGGATCCTGGAGGAGTTGGGTCCTCGTAAAGAAGGGAAGTCACGATGTGTCCTTGCGCACGCATGATCATTAAGGCCATTAAGCGTTATCTCGGCGAGGGAGACACTTAAATACAGGCTTTAACGCCGCGTGGCGCGAGATGCAAGCGGAAACTGTTAAGCCTCGTGG
>NW_006263359.1:481630-482848 GCF_000469605.1 Apis dorsata | reverse complement strand
AAAAAAAAAAAAATAATTCGCAAAGAGCTAAATTCTTATTAATCCGATTTACTATCTATAGAAGGAACAAAATGTTACATAGGGATGCGTTTCTTTCGACGATTAAAAGATCGATTTCATTCGAATGATCAACCGGTTAAATTAAATTTGTATCAATTTTGCTCTTTCACTTATTGAGATTTAACTAAAATTTACGAAAATTGTTCCATTGAATCCGGTTGATTCGATCCCATCGTCAGGGAGCCGATTATAGACTTCTAATCTGCGCTCGCGACCGAGAATCGAAATCGAAATCGTTCGGTTGAGGAGGACGTCGAACGAAAGTAGGTGTTGGCTCATTAACGAAACCCTCCAGCGGTTCATTAACGAACTTTAATACCGTTTAACCGGTGTACCGTTCGTTGGATCCTCTTAAAACGTATAAACGCGACGCGATTTCAACCGGTCACTCTTCGGATAAGAGGTGGTGTTTTACGATCGATGCCACGGAGGAACGGCGTCCCCTGCCCTCCCTCCTCCTTCCTATCCCCCAACACTGTGATTATTCCAACGTGGAAAGTGGCGTTGATTGGGGGCCCCCGGAGAATGTTCTCCGGCTAATGAAATTTAATTGCCCACGATTAAAGCGACGTATCTTAACCTTCCTCGCCTATAACCGATCCGAAAAGTTTCAGTGGGAAACTTAAGCGTTTAATCGCTTTTGGATATGCTTTTGGATAGGTCTCGTCGGATGTTATCGTTAATGAAATTCGAAATCTCATTCTCCCCGCTCGGCGTACAGTTTCCATTTACTTTTAATCCGGTTTTAATCGCTCGGCTCGGGATCGATCAATCGGAGGATTTTATTTCCTTATGGGCCGTTATTACGCCTCAAAATTTCGAATTTGGTGGCTCTCCCGATGGGCCGCGATAAGCAGCAGAATTTCGAGGAGAATTAACATGCATTTAATCGAATCGTTTCCTTATTTTCGTTTAATTCAATTTAATAAACGGGGGAAACGAGGACTCGTAAAACCTCTTCTCATTCCGAATCACCAAATTATTGTAATTACTTTTTCAAAGAGAGACTTTTCACGTGCATCATCATCCTCACTCTACATTCAACTCTATTAAAAAATTATCTTTTTCATACAACGAGGAATTAATCATCGTCGATCCTTTTCGTATCTCCCAACGATATCATTATCGTTGAGGATATACTTTAAGAAACTAAGAAAT
>NW_006263359.1:477741-480690 GCF_000469605.1 Apis dorsata | reverse complement strand
GGGCCACCTCCTTGCATATCATATTCTCCTGTTCAAAAGTCGGAAATTTGGGCGAGACGTGTCAATCGACCGAGAAAAGTGGAAAGACGAATCACAAAGGATTGAAAAGCGACCCGGCCTTTAACTTTCGCGTATCTCCTTTCGAAATGGGGATCGTCGCGTGGCTTGGCGACGAGCAAAATCGTGTGGGATCACGAACCAGGGAGTGGGACGGGGAAAGGAAATTCGCGGGCTTCGGGGAGGGGTGAGGGCCACCACGGGTCTCCTTGCACGCGGGTGAGACAAAACATTGTCCGCTCAGCGGGGCGCGATGTTTCCTGTGGCGGTATGAGGGGGCAGGTGGGGTCTCTAGGCGCGCTTTCGAATTGATTTGTTGTAAGTGATACGCCACCCTCGGTGAACGAATGGTACAATAATTGGGTACATAAACAATGACCGATGAAACAATTTCTCATGCAGGTAGCAGAGGCGAGGGAGGCTGCGTTCGTCCCGTCTGCGTGCGTTACACGGATGTATAATGCACCGCCTTATATACGTCGTTATATAATCGAACTAGCCGACCAGTTCAATGAGATTCGAGACCGTCTCAACGTCGGGTTATATTATACTGGATCCTGGTTACTTCCATTTTATATATATATATATATAAAGAATGGTGTATACAATTTAGATGAATATACAATGAATACAACGAATACCGTTCGTAAAAATGAATAGAATTAAAATTATCAACGTCATCGAACCATCCTCTCCGTATCCCTCAACGATATCATTATCCGAGACGCGTCGATCGATCGAGAAAAGAGGAAGGACGAAGATGAAGAATCGAAAGACGAGCCTATTTAAATAGTTTCGCGATTAATTTTGAGACACGTTTGTTTGTGAAATTACGAATGATCGATAATGACGGTCAATCGAAACGATTGAAAAAGGGAGAGAGAAAGAGTCGCGGATCCAGGCGGATTAATCCCGATTCACGACGAGTTAGCGAGTCTGGTCAAATTATAATCATTAAGGATGAAACGGTGGGGATCCGGTCGTTAGATGTAACGTGTCCCGTGTAACGAGGTGGTCCACGGTGATCCGGGTGATTAGCGATCGTGCGCATGCAAACGGGAACACAACAGGTTGGAACGAACGCAACGACGATCCCGTTCCCTGAATCGGATTGTATCGGATCCCGATGTTTCTCTGTACGATTCCCTCCCTCCCTTGTCTCGCGTTGCTGCCACCCACCAAGACGAAACGATACACCGTTGGTCAGGATCGTTAAACTCGTAATTTCACATATATATATATATATATATATATTCTTATCCGAGCTTACCGATTCGTAACCGGGTGGACCCATCCCTTTAGAAAGAGTATTAGAAAGAGAGAGGAAAGTACGCGTGTATAACGCGACGCGGATGTGTAAAGCATGATAAATAAATCGGTCGGCCCTCGTTTGTATAACAACGCTCGATTTGTATCGTAATAACTACACCCGTGGTATTTGTGTGTTGGCGATCAAAGGAACCGTGTTACTTGTTTCCTGACGGAGAAATATCGTGCGCGCACGTGAAGTATGGATTACAGTTCCCCACCCCCTCTTTCTCTCTCTCTTTCTCTCTTCTTCTGCCTCTCGCGAAGGAGCACGCGCACTCTTGCGCGCACGAGAGAGGAGGCTGTTGCAAAGGAGGTAGCAAGAGCCGATTGATAAATTGACATCGCGTCGAAAATTTCTGAATGTGGAGCAACGCACGGAGAGAGATAGATAGATAGATAGAGAGAGAGAGAGAGTGAGAGAGGGAGAGCCCTGTCCCGAGTTATCTGCGATCGATTAATTTACGCTCAGCGGCCGCAACAGGCATTCCCCCGCGCTGAAATTTACGAGGGGGCCGCGATCCAAGGTCGGCTCTAAGGATTTATTCGCGAATTCCATTCCGAGAGAGGGAAGGAGAAGGGAAGAACAAACGCGGAGGGATACGGATACGTGGACGGACGATTTGCAAGTGTGCGGGCAAGAACGCCCTCCGTCCGTGATCTATTGCATAATTGGATCCCTCGAGTGCGAGTCGAAGATTACCGGGGAAAGTTGGCCCGGTTGTACAACCACCAGCTCGGTCACGTAAAGCCAACAAACTCTACGCCCTCCCCTCCCTCCCTCCCTCTCTGAACATAAATTTTATAATCGCTGCTCCCATTCGCTAATACCCGGTTTGCGGTCACCGCGCAAAACCGTTGACGTTGACGCATCCCTTTGTGCGTGATCCTCCTCCGATTTTCTCTTTTCTGCAAACTCTCTCTCTCGTAGCCTCGTTCATTAACGGGGAGGAAGGGCGAGTGGTTATTACGAGCGTTGACAAATTAAGGTGGGGAAAGGATAGGTGGATAGGTTGGTGGAAAATTTCTTTCTTTCCCTTTCCTCGATGAGAGGAAAGAGTTCGTTTTGGAACGGAGCCGAGTTGATGGATTAACTCGACTGGACTCGAGAACGAGAAACCTGTTATCCGTGGAAAGGCGGAGGTAAAGTATGGAATAATGGTACGGTAGATTTGTCGTTCGTATCCTCGCTTGGTTGTAATGGAGGTCGGTGATGATCGTGGGGCAGCCACGTTATCGGTGATTCGTTGCTCGAGGAAGCTGTGATTAGCAAGACTTTGTCGAGATATCGCTCGGTTATTCCAGTTTTATTTTATTTTTTTCCTTGTTTTAAAAAGGAGCAGCGGCCTTTTTTACCTCGTAAAATAATAAAAAAAAATGATATTAACCATCGCGTTTCCACACATTTGATCATAAAATTACGAGTTCCGTTTTTCAAGGGCTCGTTAAACGTGTAAGAACGAGCGATATTCTTACTATCCGACCATCTAAAGTGTGAAACTGCGTTCCCATCTCAGAATCGATTCTCTGAGAAATTATACGTTTTTTCAAAGAAACTTCGAAAACGAATATCAAATCGTAATT
>NW_006263359.1:472599-477520 GCF_000469605.1 Apis dorsata | reverse complement strand
AGAAGAATTTGAAAAGATTTTTTTCTTCTTCAAAAAAACTTTGAAAACGAATATCAAATCGGACGTAATCATCGATCGAAGAAGAATTTGGAAACATTTTTCTTCTTCACAGAAACTTCGAAAACGAATATTAAATCGGACGTAATCATCGATCGAAGAAGAATTTGAAAAGATTGTTTTCTTCTTCAACAAAACTTTGAAAACGAATATCAAAGCGGACGTAATCATCGATCGAAGAAGAATTTGAAAAGATTGTTTTCTTCTTCAACAAAACTTTGAAAACGAATATCAAAGCGGACGTAATCATCGATCGAAGAAGAATTTGAAAAGATTGTTTTCTTCTTCAACAAAACTTTGAAAACGAATATCAAAGCGGACGTAATCATCGATCGAAGAAGAATGTGAAAAGATTTTTTTCTTCTTCAAAAAAACTTTGAAAACGAATATCAAATCGGAAGAAGCGTTTGAAGTAATCATCGATCGAAGAAGAATTTGGAAACGGATCTAAAAAATTTCGTTCGTTGTTTCATTGAGAACGCCGCTTAACGTTGGTCAATGTTCGGATTATAAAAATCGCTACAATCCGCGCGTGAAAATATACATTACCATTCTTCCACTGTACCGTAATATTCTCTGCCGCTTTTTTATCCTCGATAACCAATTATATCGCGCGTCCAATTTCGTTGTAATTTAATTGGCGCGCGGCGTTGTAATTTCCAATCTTTAACTTGCAACAACCAACAATGTGAACAATTTAATCTTTTTCGAGCGAGGAAGGATCAAGGGAGAAAGATGATCCACCCCTTCTCGAAATTCGGTTCGAGAAAACTCGTTCGTGGCCAGGTGTGCGCGTAGGGGCAAATTGCCCTGGTATCTCGTGGATCTCGCAATTACTTTTCAACCAACGGGCCCAATCTGCAACGGTTCCCTCCAAAAAGATATTCGCCGTGCACCGAGAGGGATGGAGAGAAGATTTTTCCCGCGATCTTCCCTTTAAGAATCGAAAAGAGAAGAGGGATGAAAAAGTTCGAAGAATAAAGACTCGACACGTCAGAAAAATTCGTCAAGTTAGAAGAAAAAATGTTGGAGAAGACAGAATGTTGGAGCATGATTCGAGCGTTTTCAGCAACGAAGGAAGGATTCCTCGTCGATGGCATCCGGGTTCCACGCTTCGTGATGATGATGATGGCCCTTCTCGACCCGTAAGTTTGATGGAGTGATACAAATCTGATCGAAGGAAGAACGATACTCGTTAATTAAAACGATGCAGATAATACTGAGAATCGTAGAATCTTTTGCTTTCTTTCGAAAATCTCGAAGAAATTCTAGTTGACTTGTATTAATCGAGCGACTAATTGTGAGAATGATATCCTTTCTTCGTCCATGCAAAGGTATGCAAGATAACGTCGCGTAACTTGAGACGTACAATTACAACACGATTCTACGTAAAAAGGAAAATAAAACTTTTTCGATTCGAAACTAAATCCTCGGATTAATTGGAAGATCGTATTAGCCAATTATATAATTTCAAAATCTTGTACAAAATATATTGTACAGTTTCCTCCTGCGCATCGAAACATTCGACTCGCCCTCTCTCTTTCTCTCTCTTTCTCTCTCTCGCGTGTTATAAATCTTCGGATATTTTTAACCAAAGCTAAATTAACCAAAACGAGATATCCCCTCGCAAGATCTATCTAAAAAAAAGAAAAAAAAAAAAACAACCCATAACGCGAAAGTGGAAGTATGAAAAACTTCAGCATGTGAAAATTAATACCCACCGATTCGATCGCGCGATTGAAAATACGAAAAGAAGAATTTGTCAAGGATGGGGAGAAATAATTGGAAAATAATCGGAATGAATGGTTTATAAACAGGTTTTTCCAACGACATCCGAGGCGATTTGAAATTTCTGAAAGGTTCCATGGAATGGTTCCGCGGAATGAAAAATCCTCGCGAGGAGGGCCACCGATCGCGAGGAAATACCCTCTGTTCGTTGTGGTGGCTCGACCCAGCCACCACAATGAACATGTATCAAATTTATGGTGTACGGTTGTGGTACCGCGCGGTTCCGCCCACTCACACTCACGTGCACGGCCGTGATTTATGCCGCTCGTAAAGCAGCCTCTCTCGAGGCATCAGGCCCCGTGGAAAAATTATTTCGCGTTTCCACCTCGCCAGCTACATCTGCGCGCTCGCGCAGATTCTTTCATGAGCCAATTCTCCAAACCGTGATCGATCCGTGAATCCTCGAAAATCACATTTTTTCCTTTTTTTTTTTAATCTTAATTCGATCGTTCGATTCGTGATGAAAAGGAAGACAAGTTTCACTCGTTAACTCGAAAGATTCTTCTCGTTGCTTCGAAGAAATTTTTTATCTAGTTTTATCAGTTGGTCGAATTAATGGATATCGAACAGGAGAATACTTTTACTCATTTCAATAATTCATATAGATAATTCGCTTATAGTAAGAAAATATTTTTTGGAAAGTTTCATTTTCGTTTTAGCTCAAAGTGTGTATATGCGCGCACATACGTATTCCCTCTCGATTCGGTTTCATTTCATCGATCGATCGATCGACGCCGGCTCGAAATTAGCTCTGAAAAGAAGAGGGGAGAGGCCCGTAAGGAGGATCGTTATGGGAACCTGAGCGAGCTCCCATGGCGAAATGCATTTTCGTTTGGCGCCCGAGGCAACTCTCTCACGCGATCCCGACGAGGGCAGAGGAAGGACGACGACGAAGGCGGCCTCTTAACGTCGAAAGTATGATTTACCGTCGCCTCTATCCTCGATCCACGGTAATTTGTTTACCGTGCCAGTTTGTCAAGGGAACCTACCCCCGTGTCCAAAGCGTTTATAATGAATTATCATCCTCTCGTCACGTAAGAAGCGTACACCCGTTATTGGTTTTGCGTGGAAAAAAGGAAACCGGAGGATTTCCTATCTCTCCCGTTTCAAAACTTCTCTAAAGTCTTTATCCCTCTCGCTTGTCGAACCCTCGTTCAATCTAATAATTTCCCCTTCGCTCCGTCCGTCGGTTACGTTTTAACAGATAGAGACTGATTGAGAAATATATATAGAAGTGTACATATATATATATATATACGATGTAATATCGGCGAAGAATTTCTATCCACGCGTGGAGATGGATAATCTATCATCGGGGAAAATTAATTTCCGGGGTAATTAAAAGTTTGTTAAATCGAAAATCCGGATGATCGACGCTTTACGTTTTGCAATATTAACTGTGATACTCGTTTTTATTCATTCCTTTCCGTTAAGGAGTTCATCATCGAGAACTTCTTCTTTGTTATCTGTTTATCTATTATTATTATTATTATTACGTTGGATTACAGATAATTTATTAGATTATTACATTTTTTTTAATTAGGATTAGATTATTATCGATGTATTTTTTATACAATTCATTTTCTCCTTCGATACTTGATAGATAAAAGTTTGTCAAGTTTGTGATGCCACGTTCGCATCGAAAGATTCCTTTTCGATCGAGATTCCAAAAATCCGGGAACAATTTGTCCCATCTGTTGGCCGCGCTCTTACCTCGAAACGACTTAAAAAACACGAACAAATCTCTGCGGATTGCTATTCTCTGTTTAGTATTCCGCGGTCAGCTCGCGCAGTAAATCACAGGCGAGTAGCTTTTACTGGAAACCGCGATCACGGCCACGAGTGAGTCACGTGAGGATGAAGGGCCGTGAAACCTTCACGGAACACCCGTGATTTTGCAAATAATGCAAAAATCGGAAGGGATACAAAGGATGTCCGCGCGGTTTAAACTAATCGATCTCGATCACGATTTCATCCCGATTTATGGAAAAGGAGAGGCGAGAGAGGAGAAATAATTTATTCGTGTCAGTTGCTCGAAAGAAAAAGAAGGAAAAGAGGAGTATTGGAAAATTGAGATCAATTGTCGGTAAGATAAGTGTGTTATTAAATTTTTCTCGTTCAAACAATATTTTTCGCGTACTCGAAAGATAATGAATTGTTCCATATTTACTTTATTTCACGGCCGATCTTGATTAAGAGGATAAACACGATAACGAACACGGTTTAATAAGAGGTTTCGCAATTTTATCGTTTTCATCCGCAAGCTTTCCTCCGCTTTCTCCTACAGGATTTATCGTTACCGATTTGTTGCGTCCCGTTGAATCGATGCTCGAGAGAGAAGAGGAGAGAATTTTTCCACACTTCGCGTTAATGGAAGATCGTAATTTATGTAAACCGATGTCTAATATTCCGCGTAAAACGAGATTTAGAATCGCTATTAAATTTCTGAAATGAAATGAATCTTCATGATTTTGTTCGCATTTATTTTCACGGCTTTTGCTACGATTTTACAATGAATATAAAACTAACGGAGGATGCGTGCTGCATCGTTGCGCTCGCATAACGACACGTATATAAAAGTCGTAAAAGTAGATTAAAGTAGATTATTATAAAGGAAAAGAAAAAAATCTTATCTCTCGCGTTCACCCAGAGATCCCTTCCAAGGGAATCGTAAAATTCTTCTCTATTGCAGAATCTGGCAATGCTAAGTCATGAACTAGATATCGTCCATATCTGTCCATAAAATAAAATTTAGTATCTGTTACTTTTAACTTTTAAATGAATTTTCAGTGCTCGCCCGTTATTTCAACAGTGTTTCAATCGTGAATTTATAACGAGTATAAACTTGGACGATGCTCGAAAGGATTGAAATAAACTTCGAGTTCGATCAAAAGATCCCTTCCTCCATCCTCTTGTGTGAATTTTGGACAAGAAAAATCTTTTCAAAGAAAAGAATTCGTTGCTAATTCGAAAACGAGTCGTGCGTATTCTCGACAACAGAAAGGAACTCAATTTCACTCCCACAAAGGTACCATAAAAATACCATATTGGCGCTTGCATCCTCGTTTCCATGTCA
>NW_006263359.1:470059-472478 GCF_000469605.1 Apis dorsata | reverse complement strand
AAAAAAAAAAAAAGTAGACGCGTATCACAAATTCAAAGGAAAAAAATAAACCATTAAAAAATTTAATGGAGAATAGGAGAAATTTACGTTAAAGAAAAGCTGTTAACGCGGCGAGGAAAAGAGAAACGATATTCGATATTCGATATCGCGAAGAGAGAAAGAAAGAGAGAAGTGTGTAATTGGTGTACACAATTCGAACGATGTATTGGAGCAATTTTGAAACACGCGTGATACAAAAAGCGAGCACGAAGAAGCAAGAGGCTTCGATCGAAGGGCCTTCCGTTTACAAGGCTGGAGTGGAGGATGGTGGATCGGTTTTTTGGAAGAGGGGAAACGCGTCCATCGCGAGTTTATCGTGTCGTCCTACGCGTGTCCAACAAGTGTTTCGACGAACGAGGAGAGAAAGAGAGAGAGACCTCTTATGCAAATGCCCGATTTGCACCGGATGCGTCCACGTTTCTCTTATTCTGAACCATCTTCCTGAACCGCGTTTCTTTGAGTTGTGCCTGTCTCTCGAGTTGAATTTTCATTTTCAATCTTTCTAAAAATTTTTCAAACAATTTTTTAACACTTTAATAGATCGAAGTCTGATAATAACTTGAAAAACTATAATAATCGTTCGCAAGTAATCTTCGAACAACAAAGCGTATTCCATCTATATTCTATCTATTCTATTCCTTCAAACTGTTCAACCTCAGCTAGCGATCTCGTCGATAGATTCCATCCTGGCGAAGAACAGATTAAACGACGTTATTGCGCTTTGGATGGAAATTCAGCGGCCGATTAAGAGGGGATCGGGAAAGAAAAGAGAGGAGAGAAAAAAAGAAAGGAAGGAAATTTGCGAGACGACGTCTTAATGGAGGGTGAAGGTGGTCGGTGAAGGGGATCAGGCCGTTCGCGTGCACACGCACGGAACACGTCGCGTCGTAAAATTAGTTGGCGCGAAAGAACGGCTCGTATTCGTTGCCGCGTAAAGCTCGCGATAACGCTTCTTTTAAACCGTGCCAGATGATTCCTCGTCCGGATACCAGGATTTACGCCCGGCTGCGCTCGTCCCAGCCTGCTCCTGCTGCCGCGAATTTCCTCGCGCTCGCGCTGAGATACGACCCTCTTAAGCCTTAAGCGCTTAAGCCCAAAAGGCATCGATGCCTTCCACCCCGCTTTCCGCCCTCGATTTATCGGGGACGCTCGACCACCGTGTCGTTCGTGCAAGGATGCATGAATTTAGGGAAACGTGAATAGAATTCCAGTTACGGCTTGCTTATTATTCGTACGAGAATATAGATATTCGCAAGTATCGAGGCGTTATAAGGTTTCGTTTCGAAAACGTTTTAAAATCTTCTTCTCGTTAATTGAGAGATGGAATTAGAGACGATAGTCGAAGTATGAAAGTGACGTGAGAATTTTAATTAATGGGGGAATTAATGGAGGGAAAGCGTGTGAAAGAGATAAGAGGACGATCCTCGATTTCGAGCTGATTGAGCGAGACAATACGCAGTTTTGTCTCGAGGAAACGAAATATGATAGAAAAATACGAAATATGTAGGCTCAAGGCCTTTCTAGGATAGTTTACTATAATCGAATTATCATTTTATCACCTATAGTCGCGAATAATTGAGAGATGGAATTGGAGAGGTAAATCGATAGTCGAAGTGTGAAAGTGACGTGAGAATTTAATTAATTAGGAAAAGTAATGGAGAGAAAGCGTGTGAGAGACAAGAGATCCTCGATTCGAGCTGATTGAGACAATACGCAGACGATACGCAGTTTTGTCCCGAGAGAATATGATAGAAAAATACGAAATATGTAGGCTTAAGGTCTTTCTAGGATAGTAATAATTCAATGCAAAGTGATCTGCCATTAGAAGAAGAAGGTGTAAATTTAGAAATTTATTATAGAAAATTTCTGGAAATACATTATCAAATAGTTCGCTTTCGATCCATGATCCAAACTTGTCACTTGCGTTCGTTAAGAATCTCGTTATCCTTAACAACTTGTTCGCACTTGTCGATACGTAAGAGAATTCGAAGAATAATATCTTTTTGTCGGTGGATCGAGGAGGGGTGGGGGAGTTTTCGAGGGGCCACGTGGCCGCTAACGACGATCCACGGACGGGGAGAGACCCGTTCGAGAAATTGATACGGACGGAAAGAAATGACGGTAACATTGACGGGACGCTGCAAATTCCTTCATGCATTATTCATGGGGGCCCGTGGTGCGTTGACGTGCGAGCCGCTCGAGCCACGTGGTAACTTGGTGCAACCTAGTAACAATTTCTTGCGCCGGGCAAAATATCAGGAACGGCGGACAGGATCGCTTATCAAGATCGCCGGCTATGCCGGGTGACATTTGTCGGGATAATTGAAACATTTCTTCGATTCATTTACCGCTCTGTGAAACCGGGAGGTTACCTGGCCGC
>NW_006263359.1:468290-469841 GCF_000469605.1 Apis dorsata | reverse complement strand
TTTTTTTTTTTTTTTTTTTTTTTGCGGCTCGTAAAGCGAGTTGTTGCGCTTGGTGGAAAAACGATACTGTAAGTATGGTTCGTACGTCCAGGGATAAGGGACGAGAGAACGATCCTTCCAGTTTTGTCCCGAGGGAACGAAATATGATAGAAAAATATGATAGAAATATGTAGGCTTAAGGGCTTTGGGTTTCTATCTAAAGAGACGTTCGAATAAAATTTAAATGAATTTACTTGTACAATGAATTAATTGAATTTCTAATTTTGATTCTGTAGTCGATTTATTCGAGCTTTTTTCCACATCCTCCGAACGTTTTCTATTTTTATATATAAGTTTTTATCATAGTTCCTTCACTCGCAATGCAACGAGATATAAAATATTTTCAAGCATGATCCTAAATAGAATCACTTGTCATTCGAAAGTAAAATATTTTTGCCAAAGGATATTCCGGATGAGTCGGCATTCACGGATAAGACACTTTAAGTAGCCTCGGCCTTTCTGCACGCCATCCCGTTCCTTTAATCTCCAAAACAAAGTTACAAAGGCTCAAAGGGATCGAGCCAGTAATTCAAGCTAAGAGGATACGATTAACCCGACCGTCGCTCACGGTATCAAGCGTTTGCAAAACGAAAAAAAACAGTACCTCTCCCCTCCCCCGGCAGCCTGCCTACGTAGATTCCATATCAATGAATCGTTCCATCCAGCGAGGTTATAAACCGTGCACCACCCTTAATCCAACACCCGTAACGGAATCGAGGTTGCATGCGCGTGCACTTGAAAACGAATCGCCAACCGGGTTGACAAAAAAATATCTACTTCGTTAGGGTTATAAATAGTACCAGTGGAAAATTTTTATCCACTTATGTTCAACGCGTTAATACGGATTGTGTCGACCGGTTTACGGATACGGTTAATTGTTAAATATCTAAGGTAAATGTTGGATTATTGAATAATAGAATTATTATTAGAAAATTTTAGATCTTTGAAACGAATGATCACTAACTAAATCGAAGAAGAAGAAATTGAAATACAAAGTACTCGTAGAATCTATTACTTTTCAGTACAAACTATTGAATCCCAATATAAATCCGAAGTGAATTAAAAAAATCGTCACGAACGAAACTTTGGCAAAGAAAAACGCGCACTCTTCTCTAAATTTACTTCTCTAAATTCCGATGTTTAAAAAAAAAATCGATCGAATTCGTATTAAAATGTCAACAATCCTGAATAAATCCTTTTGCACATTGCACCATCGAACGACACGGTAAACCGATTTCCTTGGTCTCTAACTGCAACGCAAGCTTCCGATAATGTCCGCACACTTGCATCTCTTTCTCTCTCTCTTTCGAAAGAGAGAGAGAGATTACTCGCGCAAGGGAATCGGTCGCGCATGCGCGCGTGGATGTACGCCATATTAATTACAATGATTTCCTGCCACTTACGGCCGAGCGAGATTTAAATTATAGATATCTAGCGTGGCGCGGCGGGGCGAGGAGGGGCGGATGGACCCTCGCCATTCCTGATTACAGGGTGTGCGCGAGCATTTCAGGA
>NW_006263359.1:454183-467336 GCF_000469605.1 Apis dorsata | reverse complement strand
CCTCCCCCATCCACCGTTCCCCATTTTTCACCCCTCCCTTCGCATACGCGAGGCATGCATCTGAAAAAAATCTGCCGACGAATCGATCCTCCCTTCCACGATTCGTTCGAACGTGCCTCTCTTCGGATATTCGAAAGATAGGATGGCTTGGTTTCTTCGAATTCGTTGTTGTCAATACGACTCGTGTGCTTCCATTTGAAAATGAGGTGAAAAGGAGAGAGTTTTAAGAGTATTCGCTTCTTTTAATCTTATCTCCATTCCGATAGAGTACATCATGGAAAAAGTCGTAACGAATATCTTTTTTTTTTTGCTCAATGCACCAATCCTTAATCAATAGTAATAGCACAGAACAAGTTCGAGTTTCCAAACCGCTTAAAAGAAAAAGAGAAGAAAGAAAGGAACGACTGTTATCCTTAAAGAAACGGTTGAGAAAGAAAATATATATCCGTAGGAAGGAGCGTTCAAGCTTGAAGATTCCTTGTCAAAGGGACGTGGTACACTCCTTGAGCGGGAAATAATTATGCCGCTCGCGAATCGCATAATAATATGCAGTCCCGCGTGGGTGGATTCGCTAAATTTCAATCTGCCTTGGCGGGCGTAATGCACGTCAACCGAATCGTCATGGATACGTGACGTCACGACGCGTGTGGTCTTTTTCGTGGTTTATTAAGTCCACCCTCGGACTGGATCGCCCGCGGCCACAAACCGATTCGTGCAGAAGAACTCGAGAAACACCGGTGAAACGGGATTAATGTATTAATAAAATTGCCGAGCTTCCTCCGTGTTGCAATCTTGGATAAATCACTGAGCCGAGCGTTTTTAGTTAGCTTCGTTGAACGCTTAAAATTTCTTTTTCCTTTCTTCCTTTTTTTCTTTTTTTTTTTTTTTTGAAAAAGTTAAATATTAATCGTCTTGGAATATCGAAATGCTTCGCACGTACGAGTATAATAAGCGAGGGGATGAAATCAATCTTTTCGCGTGTTGAATTTTGCGATGCGAAGTATTCCTTTTAGACGATAGGATACAGATTTTTGGAAATTTCCTGATTTAATTATCGAACAATTATTGAAAGCAAAGGGAATTATTTTATGAAATAAAGTTCCATAGTGAGCGTAGGAAAAACGAATTTGTAATCCGTTTCCATTTCTATGCATCATAACTCTTTCTCCATTTCTGTAGATTTTTTATCAACAAAGCGTAGATAAGAAGAACGACGATATATATTGAATTCATCAACAACGTAACAACGAAAATCGACCGAGGAGCAACATATTCGAAAATACACGTCCACGCGATAAAGTTCTTCGAATATCTTCAACAAATTTCACGAATTACTTTCGTTTCCCCGTTTCTTCTTCTTACGATACATGTCGATCCGTTAATTGCACAAGAATTGCAGGAAGAGGAGGAGGAGGAGGAGGAGGAGGAGGAGGAGATGAGGAGGAAACATCGACGAGAAGCGGTTAATCGGCTCGTAAAACGTTCTTTTTTGTGCCATCGAGCCACATTCAATTATCATTTTTTCCCATTCCAAATGGAATTTACGATACCCCCCCAATTAATACGACGATAATTCGTAAATATTCTCGCGCTTGCGCTATTCTTTATTTAGGCTCGCACAAGTCAATCGCCAAGTTTATTATCTACGCGAACCGTGGCTACGCAGCTAATTTCGAAGCCACGCCGTATCTAATTATTATTAATGCCCAGATCCAGCCAGAGCTTTATCGGTTACAATTTAATCGTGCTTCAGTTGTGCTCAGCTTCTCCAAACCTGACTATCCCGTATTCCTTCTCTTCGCTGCTACCTTTACTGCTACGTTTCTCTTTCTCTCTCTCTCTCTCTTCCTCTCTTTTTACGCGCCCGGATCTTTCTTCACGGGGTGGAGGAGCATTTCGAGTGGCGAGCTTTGATTTATGGCGTCACGCTGCTTAGAACGATTTGTCATGGCGGTATCGTCGAAGAACGATTGTCACGGTGCGCAGCGACAAGCTTCACAACTCAAAACCCTCTCTGTATTCTACGCCCAGGCCTTTAACAATAAGATCGTGCGCGAAAACCGATGGCAAATTGCCGGGTTCTGACGTCTTTCTTGCGCTCCTTCGTGGAGAGGGATTATTTCGGGGCAGGGAAATTCTTCTCCTCTTCGAATCACAAATCTTCGAGAAAATAGTCGGAATTAACTTGAGATTCGTAAGAAATTCGTAACTAACTTTGTTGAAACTGTTCCGATATTTAAGAATTAAAAACAGTCCTCAAAAGGTTGAGGGTAGAAAATATAATTATTCGAATATTTCGATTCGTTATCTTCTCGTTAAAATTATTTTTCACGATCAATCGTCAACCACTTATGAAATATCGAAAATATTCGATAGAATTGCAAGATCTTGTTTCGAGATGAAAATTTAAGAGAAGTATCTATACAAATATCCAACAATATTAAAATTCCCTGTACATTTGGAAAACAAATACTCGGTGGATAACTTGATTGATCTGTTTCTTCGTGATCGACAAGATCGTATCTGGAGGATTATTCCCATGGGAAAAGGGCAATTTCACCCATAACGAAACGATTCGAAAGGATCGAGGATCGGGAATTGGATCAGGAACCGTAAGAGCGTTTCTCCCCGCAGATTTCTTCGAGGAAAGGCTCGTTTGTGGGCATTTGGAGTTTATGCGCGGCTGTTTACCACCCGGTAAATGTTATGCTCGAGTCATAACGTATATCTTGGAGGGCCGTGAGTCCCGTACGGGACGACCATTAGCCGCATTCAATCACCATTACACGCTCGCGCGCTTTCTGCGCCTGCTCGCCCCTTAAATCCCGGCCTGCGCCGACAAAAATATCGCCGTGGACGGGCCAAAGAGAGAGAGAAAGAGAGAGAGAGAGAGGGGACGACAAAGAGGATGACCACGATGGCCCTAACACCACGTGCTTGCCTTTTACGCGTGAGAATCGAAAGCTGCGTATGACTCATCTTTTCCCCTTGGCCAACTTTTTCCTCCCCGCCTCTACCACCACACGATTCGTAATTTCGTGCGCGTGGGAGGATCGTTGCGAGAGTTTCAAAACTTGTCTCAAAACTTTCACAAACACAACACCATTCTAACGCGTTCTGAAATTTTTCTATATATTGATTCACGAGCTCTCCTCCCTCGCATGGTAATAAGAATTTAATGAAACTCTGATTTATAGTTATAGAAAGAGATCGCGCCGTGGAAAGAATCTAAGATCCTTCTTCCCTTATCCTAGAAAAGATACAGAGTTTTGATTCGTCGATTTCACGAGGTAATAAGGTTCGCACGATAATAAAACGCAACAGAGGGTAAGCTTCCCCGAAGCTGTTTCCTAAAAAATTGCTAAAAAATTTCGGCGGGCACGGCCGCCCCTTGGGGGCGGCGCGGCGGGTAAGGCACGCCGGAATCCAACGGCGCGTTTACACGCGCGCTTCCTCACCGCCGCGGCAGAAATTACGACGCGGAAGAGGGGTCCCCGTGATCCCGCCTAAATGATGGTTCGGCTGGAAAGTTTCACGGTAAGGAGGATTTATCCTTCGGTTCGAAGGTTTTACGCGTTGTCGCCGGTGCCTGGAACCTCTCCCCGCAACCTTCCCCCTCTCCTTTTACGTACCGTGCATCGAGGGGCTCGAGGTGGAATACAAATTTTTCGGGGCACCGTGCACGGTATTATCGAGAAATTTCTCTTTGTAGCGCTCTGCTGGCCATTAGGGACCAGGCCCCGGCTCCACCGCCGCGCCGGCTACGCCGCCGCCGCCGCCGCCTTTCGAGGAATATCGGCCGTGAAAAGAAAAGAAAAGAAAAGAAGACGAGACACTTTAACCGCGAGACGAACAACTGTTGTACCGTTACCACATCAATCTTCCGTAATGATGCAAAGCAGAATGGGACGGAGCGGGGAGCATCGAGCGCCTTGACTCTTGAATCTTAACAGCTGCGTTTCGTTCCATTCGAGGCTTCGATTTTGCCTCGATCAGTTTCATTTGGGAAAAGGAAAATACGCGTAGACGAGCAAACCTCTAAAACACCCTGTATTATTATTATTATTATTATTATCATCCTCTGAAATATATTTCTGATTGATCGAGAAAAGAATTTCTTAATCATCTGAAAAAGGAAGAAAGAAGAAGAAGAAGTTTGGAAGAAGTTTGGAAGAAGGGAAGAGAGATATCCAGCTTTCGAGCCACCCGTATCGCAACAATCCCCCCTTAAATTACAACCGGTACACCGTATATACCAAGAGATCCAAGGGAACGAGTTCGTGTCCAACAACAACAGCGCGAAACTTTGAAACTTTTTAATTTCCCCTACTGGCAAATGGTACCGGGCCGAAAAATCTCGTTAGGCCGAAACGCGTGAACAAATAAATAACATTACGGAGGGAAGAGGGAAGGAAAGAAGGGAGAGAGAGAGAGAGAGAGAGAGAGGCGTGTGTTGGGCGGACGTTCATAAGCGGCGGGGTGGCGAAGGGTCGAGGGCGCTCGGGTAGGGGGCGAAGAAGGAATAAGGCGGAGGAGGGCCCACCGACCTCTGACCTCCCTGGGAACCACCAGGCCCTCGAGGGCCTGTTCGAGAAAGAAGCCGGGGAATCCGGCGGACCCACCCGGCCGAAATATTTCCACGGCTGCTGCCTCGAATCGGCGACCTCGAATCCATTAGAATCCTACGTTCGATTATAATGTATATGAATTAATTTGTCGTTCGATAGGGTTTTTTAAGAGCGGTAGGATGGATCCTTTCGAGACAATCGAGGTATTATTAATTGTTTTATTTTATTTTTTTCTTTTTTCGAATAATAAATCTATCGGAAAAATTAATAAATTAATTGATTTAGGATACAGAAGGGTTAAACTGTCATATAATTTAATTATTCAGAGTTAATTAAAAAATTGCCTCGGAAATAAAATATTAGTATAAATATGCATTTTTCTTTATATCTATTTTTTAGATGATTGATAATTGATTACGCGGCTTTTTTTCAATAACTTTGTCGAATTGTAAGCGATTTTGTTATTAATTCGATCGATCCAGAATCATATCGACTGTTATTAAATTTTCCAAAATACAATTACCGTATACTTGCATAAATGTCAAATCAAGATTAAAAGGAGAAAAATTCTCTTTAAAATGAAAAAAAAAAAAAGAAAAACGAGGAAAGAATTAATTACGTTCCCTCCTAGAGCTTCACGGGATACAAGGGATATCGAAGTTTCCACGACACGATAATACGATCGATATAGACTTGAAAAAAATCGAGGCGTGGGACAAAATGAGGCGGCTGGCGTAATAAAAAAAGAAAGAGAGAGGGGTGGGAGGAGGAGGAGGGGGAGGAAGAGGAGGGAAGGGGGGGATTGTTACCTCGAGGGGAATTTCGAAAGGGTATCCCTCCCCCGTTTTTGTGAATCGTGATACCCGGCAATTACGTGGCGCAGTCACGGTGATTGGCTGGGTCGTTTTCGCGGGAAGCATGGACCAATCGAAGCACCGGTATGCCTCTCCTCTTTCTCTCTCTCTCTCTCGTTCCTCTGTTCTCCTAGAGTACTTGCCGGCAACGAGCACGCTCCCGCCTTTAGTCTAGTCAGAGAGCTGCACCTGTGAGTGAACCTGTAGCGTGCACCTGCAATCCGAAATCTAGTAGAGTGTCTCTCCACTCTCGACTTCTATACATACACACTCCCTCTCTCTTTCTCTCTCCAACGATCGAGCCAAGATCTCGAGCAAATTGCGTTTCGATCCACCCCCTATTGGCGATCACCACGTCCGTGACGACTAGTGCAACTTCCTTCAAAGTATTATCCTCGAGAGAGAGAGAGAGAGAGAGAGAAAAAGAAAAGAAGAACAGAAGAAAATATCCTGTTCCATCCTCGGTAATAACTCGATGAACGTACTCTCTCTCTCTCTTTCTCTCTATCTCTCTTCGCGTACTCTCCGGTGATCTCGCACGTGTCAGTGAACATGAAGAGTATCATCGTGTCGATGGATGTTTTGTCGGGGCCACGAGGATGATCGAGTGCGCGATACGAACGTTCGACGAACAATAACACGTCGGTGGTCTTCTTGGCGGCGTGAAACGAGCAATTGTGCGTATGTGTACGTGTACGTGTATATATATATATATATACAATGGGACGCTTTTAATAAAAATACCTCGATCCAGGAGGGAAACGGCGTGACATCGAAAGGCTAGGCCTCTACGTGTGGAGAGGAGAGGAAGGAGAGGCGGGGTTCAGGAGCGTAGGAATGTGTGAGAGGAAGGGGAGGGGGACAAGTGGAACACTATACGACACTGGACCGACAAGTTTAATAGAGAGAATCATCGATGATCGGGATAGTTAGCTAGTTACCACCGATAACCGTAAATAAAATGGAAATGTAAAGGAGCCGGATGCGCTTAGCATCGGATATATACGTTGGACTCGAGCAAGCAAGAAACGATGACACGAAAAGAGCGGCATGGATCACTGGATCGTGACGAACCGCATTCATGGATCCCCGGCGACTGTTAACGACGTCCGACGACCGTGAGATCGTCTATGATAAGATCGTACGTTTCCTCGTGCGCCGTGTTATCGTTACCGCCGCCGCAGTACCTGGCCATCGTTAATCAATCGCTCTGATTACCGGTTAAATGTTAATGAGTTTCCGCGAGAACGTCGCCGCGGATGGATCGTCGTCGATCATCGGAGTAAAAGAACTGGCGCAGGTAACGTTCTTCTTTTCGTTCGCTCGATGCCCCCGATTGAGACGTCGTATGTCAGGCCGCGGTGTAAGAAATCGGATCGTTGCAGGGAGCAGATGATGCGTGTAACAGTGCACGCGCATTAGCTATTTCGCTTGCCAAGTTAACCCGATCTGGATTCCTCGGGTTGAGACGGCGGCAAGAAACGATTTTCCATCATGCTACCACTGTGGATGGACTGCCCGTCGTCTCCCCGGAGGCACGGACCGTTTCTTTGCAATTAGAATTCCTCGTCCGATGTACGCGAATTCCGGAAATACCGCCCATCATCATTCCCCTCAAATTGTTATAAATTGGAGTTACCCGAGTTACTGCGGACGATTTAAAGAACGATGCTTCNTTTTTTTTTTTTTTAAATTTTTTTTTTTTTTTTTTTTTTTTTTTTTTTTTTTTTTTTTGATACGAAGATCGAAGTTCTCGATCGATCAAGAAATTTACTCGGATGGAATGGAAAGTATATTCGAAAGAGCGGAGAGATAAGCGAGTGGAATGCAACTTAACTTAATCCGCTGACAGAATCTCTAAACTCGTTTATCCTGGACGATTAGCCTGGCCCATTTAAATTTGTTCCCCCTTCGTAACTTCGATTCCTCCGAGTCGTTCACCGCAACGGCTAATTGCATCGCGTGCCCCTTTCCTTTTCCGGTTTCTGCGCTGGAGCGTAGTGTACGAAGCGCGATCATCATAGATCGTGGCGGTGGAGGGCATGGAACGGAGGAAGAGGAGAAAGAGGGAGAGGGAGAGAGAGAGATTACGCGCGTTCGAGGGCCCGGAAGCCACGTGCACGCGTGTACACACGTGACTTGTAAATTCTCGCAGCGTGTGCGTGGCTCGAGAAACGATAGGAAGTTTCACGCTCGTAATTCTCTCTCTTTTTCTCTCTCTCTCTCCCTCTTTCTCTCGGAGAGCCCCTGTCAAATTGGCGTCCATTATGTTTTATGGCGGCGCGAAAAGTGGAGGCGGCGTTCCACATGGTGTTTCGCATTGAGCGCGATGGGAAAATTCTGGGTTATTTAAAAAAAAAAAAAAAAAAAAGAACAGGAAGAGATAAAAGAAGAGATAATTTCTATTTTTTCTTCTCGATTGTTTTCTGATTTTTATCTTCTCGCTTTACGAAGAGAATCGCTTTGCATGACTTGATATTCAAATAATTATCATCTTTCTTCCAATATTATTTATCCAATATTTCATTTTCAAACGCAGAAACGAACAACGTCACTTCATAACGTCCATAAAATTGGCGATACCAAAGAGAAAGTCTTTCGATCTTAATCTCGGTGTTTAGAACACGTTTGTTAGTCGGTCGATCATTAATTAAAGCGGAGGGGCGCATGCGCGCGTTTAAAATGCCCGCGAAACGCGGGGTGAGATACGGCCGATGCAAATAAGCGGTTACGCCGTGGGTACAATGCGATGAAGCTTTGGGAAATATTTTATTGCCGCTCACGCTCGAATCGACGTAATTCACACTTTGACCGTCGAACCGATAAATTCCCCGCTCGTGATCTCGACCAAGAGCGCATCTCCCCTTTCTTAGGAGCCCGTGGCATTCCACGAAGCGAGTAAACGAGTAAATTTGTAGGTAGAATCCGCGCCTCCACCAACCGATCGAATCCCATAAGTCACGTCTCGAATACAGTGTTTAACCTGCAAGCTTATCGCCGATCGTTATCCCCGGCTCGGGTTCTCTATACACGTGTATACACGCGGGTGCGTGCGCTCCATCGAACGGATAAATGTTTTCGCGAGGATCATCGATGGAAATCCGTAGCCTCGATCATCACGTCGTAATTTCGATTTCTTTCGATCGAAATAATAATTCATTTTAACTTCGTTCCATTCGATTGTCCGTGGATTCGAGATGATTTTAATCTTCGAATTTTGATCGTGTTTTGTTTTGGGTGGAAAGATGTTTGGGTAATTAATTATATTAATTAATTTGAAGTTTTCATACGAGAGAGGTTTTTTTTATCCGATATATCTATATCGAAGATATTCAGGGAATTTGGTAGTTGAGAAGTAAGAATGTTTTTTAAGAGGAATTTTAATAGTGAGAATTTTTATAATTCTGTTGTAAAAATTATTAAGATTAGACGAGTGTAATCTAACGTTCGAATATCTTATAGAATTCCTTCGGAATATGCCGGTTTTAATACAAATCTTCGGAAACAGAGATGTATAAAGATTATATTATAGTGTAATACAGAAAAAAGAAAAAAACTTGAAGTATTTAACGAGACCTATTCAATTACGGCATTACGCTTTTATCAGCTTTTTCTTTTTTCACATTCATTCCAACATCTCGAAATTCATTTGCGGATTAAATCGAATAACCCGCGAGTACTTTGATTCTGATAAAGTGTTTCAATTACGAGGCACAACAAACTCCGCGAGTAATCTCAGCCTAAACCATCAAGAGAGCCATCACGAGCGCCATCGCTGCATCTTCCGGTAATTACAAGAGATATGCTCGAACGTCAGACTGGAATTTAAATCATATTCTTTTTCCATCATCGAGTTTCCCGGATCTCGTGTAACTCGAACGCAATTTCCAACGAATCTTCTTTCGAATAAAAAAAAAAAAAAAAAAAAAAAAAAAAAAAAAAAAAAAAAAAAAAAAAAGAAGAAGAAACAAAATAATGTTGTTCATCGTGCCACGTAAGTTTAAACTGTAGGAAGTTAATCTAAGAATCCCTCCACTCGATATTTAAATAGCAATTTAAATACCAATCGGCCTAGATACTCGTGAAACGTTAGAAGCGGTACCGGTTAGCGGATCCACGACACGCCGTGCGATTTTCTAACTCGTCGGATCGAGTCGCTCATCCGATGCTTCGTTAAAATTGTTTTGCCGATCGTCGCCGTAACTGGTCGTGAAACGGGTGAACGCGATTTCTGTCGTTCCGTTTCAGGCCACCAGATCTGGAAAATTAATAACCGCCGGCTCGAAAACCGGCGATGCCACGATGATAACTCGACAGTTAGAAATTTAGAAGAGCCAGTAAGAGGAGTTGGTCGGAACACGGTAGTTGGTTTATACGTCGAACGGCGGCGAGCAAAAAGTGGTAGCGGCCAGTTTTGTCAGCCACGCTTCGATTGGCAAGTTGACGTTAAACAGTCGCCGCCGAGATGAATGATAGTGACAATTCTAATTAAGCGGCTACCCGATTGAGTCGACTCGTATTAATTACCGGCGGAGCTTGTAGTGGCACGTGCTTACTACCCCTTTCGAGATCTTCCTGCCATCCGTTTCGATGATCTCGCGTTTCGTGTTCGCGTATCGTGGATGTTTAGAGAAATTTTGGGGTAATTTTCTTTTTTTTAGAATTTTGAAGCTTAGAAATTTTCAAAGGTTTGTTGAGATTTCGAGATCTGAGCTCGAGATTTTAAAAGTAGGATATTAAGATTTGGAATTCAAAGTTAAAGTTCCAAAGTTTTCTTCTTCTAAGAAATCGATATTTTGAAGAAATCTTAGAATAACAAAATTTGGAATTTTCTGAATGATCTCAAGGATTCAAGAATGATAGAATTCCAATCAAGTTCAAGAATTTAAAGAATTTCAAGGTTCAATTTCAAAAAATTCTAAAAAATAGTTTTGACATACTTTTCGCTCTTTCAGGGGACCTGAAGAGGCGACACTCGTGGAGCAGTGAGATCGATTACCAGCCGGCGGAAACGGAAGCCGTAGCGACACCGGGAGGAGATCCCGCTGCCCCATCCTCGGACGACGAGGACAGAGTCTCGTACAAGGTAAGAGGCTTCCAATCCTGAAAATCTCTTCGTGGAACACGTGCATTACTTACATAAACAAATGCCTTAATTCCATGCACACTCTGATATAAACAATGTACCTTTTGTTTCCACGAAATCACAACTACTTGAAATCCCGTTTCGAGAAGTAATTAACTATCTCTGAGCGTTGTATTTGCTTCGAATGGTATTACCTCCCTTTTTTTCGTCGCATTTTTGCACCGATTCAAGGGAATCAGTCGATTAAAACGGGGACGTCGATAATTGGCTTTTATGTGCCTCGAAACGTGGATCGAATTAGCGATCTTTAGACGGAGGCAGATTTAATTATTTTACACACGATCGGCCATCTTGCGTAATTTATACGCGTGCGTATGGAATAGCAATTTCACTCGGCAACTTTGTTTTTTTTTTTCAACTCTGCCGAACATTGAACAAATAATAATTCGAGCTCGTAAAATTCGAGCTCGTAAAATTCGAGCGGAGGATTATTATTTTTCTTTCTTTCTTTCTTTCTTTCTTTCTTTTTTTTTACGAACTTTTAATAAAATACTGATCTTTCCTCTTTGTAAATCACAAGATAGAGAATCATTTGATTTTTCAAGATTTTGAAACATTTCCCTTTCACCAGCACCAATCAACACGATTCCCTATTTCTCAATCAAATTGCATTAGCATTTTTATTCTATTGGAAACGATCATTTCTAACGAAACATCCATTCGATATATCGATACATTCACTTGTACAAATAATCATAATCATAAAATAATCGATAAGCTTAGATTGCTTTTAAATCTCTCCACAGGTTTCCAAAATTTACATACAACTTTCTAACTGCATCTAAAAAAAAAGTAAAATACGTGGAACTTTAAATATTGCTTTAAATGTATCTTAAAAAATATTAAAAAAATAAAAGTAGGCACTTTAACTTTAAGAGAAGAGTAATATCGTTGTTGATGTTAGAACTCGAAAGGGATGCATTGTCTTTGGAACAACACGATTTCTACAGTTGTAGTTGTTAAAGCTGGCCCCTCGGGTTTTACGGTGCATGTTGTCTGGCCACAGTAGTAAAAGGAAATGCACCGTTGCACCACGGCCGTTACGCATGGACCGTCTCGCGCGCAATGATCCGCTTCTGCATATAAAACGTAATTTTGGTTAAACGGCTTGCGCTCGTTCCATGGGTCCCTTGTATTCCTATCATTCCCACGAGAAAAGTGGTTCACGCTACACTCCTCGAGTCGCTTTTTGCCTAAGTAACCCTGGCGGTTTCGGTTTTGCGATATGGCCCTCGTAAAAAGTCCCATCCTTCGCCCAGTTCTTGCAGCTAAAACATCAAGCAGTTTCTTTAATATTGCGTTTCACACCACGTATATTGATTGACGTCTAAACAAGTTTTAAATAACTCTTCTTTAAAACTTTCATTATCAAGTTATTTAATAGTTGTAATCATGTTTCTCTGTAATTTTTTTTTTTTATTCTATTATGATAAACGATTCATTTTCACATTAAGAAATATAATAAGAATCGTTTTGAAATAAAATATTTATCTGTAATTGTATTGTTGGATGATAAAAAAGGCCTCATTAATTTCTATATCTTTAGAAGAATAGAAAATGCTAACTTATAAACTTGTCAGTTTTGAAGACACGATAATAATTTACAGGATATTTATAACATTTATAAAAAAAAGAATCTAATTACATATCTTATTCAAAAAGAATTTGAAAAATAAATTCTTCTTCCAACAATGCAATTATAGGATTAATTTCTGAATATTATTCTTCTTCTAATAATTCTAAATATAGATACCTGACTGCAATCATATTTTATAACGAACCGTAAAATTAAAGCTACCATAAAATCTCTAAATTTTCATGACAGAAAGAAAAAAACATTCTAAAGAGATCTCTCTCTCTCTCTCTCTCTCTCTAACCTTACCATATCCTAAGTAATTGCACTTCAACTTTTTCGAAAACCTCACTGTTAAAAAACGAGACAATTTCATTCCACATTTTTCCTCATTTTTTTTTTTTTTTTTACAATCCCCTCATACTTACACATATCATATCCACACCCAATACCTACATCCACAACCGACTCCCCATAAAGAAGAAGCGAAAATCGTGTCGGAATCCTCGCCGCGCCGCAAAGAAGCCACCCCGCCGCGCCGAAAAATTCTCTTCCAAATAAAGAGGCATCGATACGTGCGCAGGGTGGATCTCCGTTTTTTGACGCCATCCTTCGCCATGAAATAGCACGCGAGGCGCTCTTCCACGGCTTCTGGAGGACGACTTCCACGGCTCGCGACCGAAAGGAAACCCGAAGGAGGAGGAGGAGGAGGAGGAGGAGGAGGAGGAACGCTCGACATAAACGGCGAACAACTCGCGCTTGTAACAACGCTCCTCTAAAAATATCGCCGTGAAACAGCCTCCACGGTTTCTGACCGTGCGCGATTTTCTCGACCCTTCCTCCTCTTCCTTCCTCCTCGTCCGTCTTTTGCCTTCTGTTCGAGCGGGGGTTGTTGCTTCGCGGAGGCGCGATCGCTTCTAAGAAAGCCGGCCGATTTCTCGCGCACGAAATACGACTAGATGCGCCGAGGTTTATGTAGATGCTTTGTCGGTACGATACGGTTCGCGGAATC
>NW_006263359.1:445353-454095 GCF_000469605.1 Apis dorsata | reverse complement strand
GACGACTACCGAGAGGGGGGAGGAGGATTGATCGACGATTGACTGATTGTCTTGCGGAGGATAGGTTTTAAGGGTGCGTTGATTGTAGAGCGTAAGCCTGGTTCTAGCGTGATGTTTTTAGGGATTTAGAGAGGGTAATTGCACGTTTTAACGCGCGCGAGATTTCTTTGGCGAGGGGAGGAACGTGTGAGATATGGTTATGAAAGATGGTAGAGGAAAGGTTTTTGCCGTCTTGAAGGATGATCTTCCATAAGGAGAACTTGATCCTTTGTGTGAATTATTCCGTATATTTGATCTTTTATATTATTTATACTATCCCTGCGACGTGACGTTCAATCTGGAAAAATTAAATTTCAAATATTATTAAGAGAAATGAGAAACAATTATAAGGGGATGATTTTCATAGCAATATTTAATTTCTTTGTTGTTTGATAAATATTTAAATTTTCATTGTCGTACATATACGATTCGCAATATTTAACAAAGAAAATAGATAATGCGAGCCAATACAAGCGGCACAAGTTCAAAGTGTTTAACTTGGTCTCGCATTATTCCATCCTACGTCCCCATTAAAACTATTTTTATTGATAGCACATCAAAGCGGCGTACCCGCGGAACATCAATAGCCTCGCGTCTTCCATTAAACATCCCTCGCTTTCAAAAGCACAACTCGCGCACAAAGGGAATTGCGGCACAGGTAGCCGAAGAATACTGTGTAATAAATGCCAGGGTTAGGGTCTCGATTTTTCAGTTAGAATTACACAAGGAAACGCCAACTATTTAAATCAAAGGGAGGCAGGCAGGCTGGACTTACGAGCGTTAATTGCCGGACTAGGCGCCCCCTTCGCCAAAGGGACTTTATTGTACCGGAAAATCAGACACTGTACCGTTAGCATACGAGTCGCGGCCATCTGCGTGGCACGGCAAAGAGCATAAACGTGTAAATGGCTGATAATAATCCGGTCGAAGGGGCGGCGAGGAGGGAAACGCGCGCGTTCTTCCGCGAATAGTCGCGCGAATGAGAGTTTTACGAGCCCGTGGACCACCTTCCTCGTGGACACCTACATTGTATCGGGTGAACGCAAAGGTATTCGTGGATGTGATAAAAATAAAATTGGATTTTATGGAAGATGGATCTTGGATCTTTCAACCCTTTAACAATTTTTAGAATTTCGTTTACAAAACGAAATTTTTTTCTCTTATATGTATAACGTTTATCGTGAGATTTAATTTTTATTTTATGTAAAGAAGAAAATTCAAAAAAAGTATTTACACAAATATTTTTAATTGTTTTGATCGAGTATATAAAAGGAATGTTAAGATTATTTTTTTAAAATATTTCTCTTTTTCTTGCTGTTTAGTAAAATAGTCTCGTGAAAATAAGGGTTGTTTGTTTTGTGATTTATAATACGAGTATGTTCAACGTTGGAATTCACTTTATTACTCTTAACGATACTTTTATGACGTTCTTCGATTTTTTGTTGAGAATCATATTTATGGTTGATTATGGAAAATTGTATAGGAGATTGAAAGGATATTCAAGTTCACTCACTCACTTTATAGCAAATTCAAAACATTTCCAATGGAAATTTGTACAAAATAATGAAATATTTTTCTTATCGTTATATTTTTATTTGGATAAAAATTCAACATTATCATAAATCATCTTAATTCTATAATTATTACTCCGAGAAGCTAATCATTCAATTCACCGATTCAGAAAATGTTCAGATTCGGTTTCTTTAGATTCGTGGTCACTCTAAACGGATTACGATATTATTACCGTTAATAAGATTGCAGATTCGCGAGGATAAATTACAGGGCTGGTATATTGAAAAACCGCACAATGTTTTATAAACGTCAAAATCGCGCAGCCCTCATGGGAACAAAAAGATAGGTCGTAATATCCTAGATTGTTCTGTTCCGCGAATAAACGAAGGTATAAACGGTTTAACAACCGCTTATTCGAGCACCGTTCAGAGATCAAACTAGACATTGTAATTACCCTTTACGAAACAAGCCCCAAACATGGACAGATTGGGCGTCGAGGCGGTTAAAGTAAACAATATCGAGATGTCGAGAATGCGGTAAAAAGATTGTGATCTTTATTTGTCGGGAAGATTGATATGTAACAACGTAGCAATTAAAGATAGACGTTGAGAATGGTGGACTATTTTTAAAACTTTCCGCGATTTCTTAACTTTAAAACCCTTCGTGTTTGAATGATAGATTAAAAAAAGTTCTACAAATAATAATAGAAATTAATGAAATAAATATTATAGAAACGTAAATGTAAAGGTAAATCCAAGATCATAAAGTTTAGAGTAAAGATTATTTGTAAGTCATTAGAAGAGCATTATGAGATTATTTAAGGATTAAATGAAATTATGTAATAGAAGAAAATAACGGAGATTGAACAAAAAGTAATATTAAAGTCAGATCAAGTTACGCTATCCTCTAATCTTTTCACTAGCATTATAAATCCCTATAATTTTGTTCTCTCGTGAAATTTCATTACACATTCGTTAGCTTCTAGCTTTATTTCCTCGGAAATGGAAATTCCGATTCATTGAAACGAACGAGGGTTGTCCAAGTAAGTTATGGAAGATTCCTTTCCGTATCGATTACAAGGTTTCTCGATCGCATAGAGGAAATGGCCGCGTTCGCAACATTTCTCGCTAATGTTATCTCTAATAGTCTTTCCGGATAAATAGTATTTTTTAGTACCATCGATAAACGAATGAGAAATCTAGAATAATCGAAAAACTTTCTTTCGCTATAAAAATAAATGAAATCCATCATTATCCCCGATATCCTAACACACATCCTCTTCGAGGAGTTTCATTCACCTTACTCACCTCAACCTCAGATCTTATAATTATCCGCGAAAATAGCAGGTGTGTCACTTACACCGTTGACGGGGACCAAGTTCCACGCTTATACTAGCCCTCGAACCGAGTAAACGGGACGATTCGAAGCGAAAACGCAAGAGGATCGAAACGTGGAATGGCAAAAGTGGTGGCGTGCACGGTAATTCGAGCTAAGAGGTTTGTAATTAACATCGCGCCAGTCGGCGGAGAAAGGCGGACGCGAAACGAAAGGGAACAAGAAAGCGGAGGGATCTCTCGATGGACGTTTTGGCCAACAGGAGAACGAGGCTACGGGAGAAACTATGGAAAGGTCGAGCAGGTTAAATATTCCGGGTTGGGAACCACCGACGACCTGCGAACACGCGAGTAAAAACGTGGAAACGCGTGACCTTTAAATCAATCATAGGTTCGGGGGGCTTGAGCCGATGGGGAGACTTCATTCTCACGCTCCTTCGAGTGTTCCATCCGATTCGTCCTATTTCTTTTCCTCTTCAAGCGATCTTCTTTGTTCAACAGCGCGGTGGAAGACACCAGGGTTGCACGTTGCAGCAAGTTGCAATTTGGCCCCAGCAGCGGCGTGAGTCGCTGACCTTTAGTGTTGCAAAAGGAGGTTTGAGGTTGAAAGATCACTGTTGAAGAGGATTCGAAGTTGGAGGAGGATTCAAGTTTGGAAGATTGCTGTTGAAGATGGAGATTGAAGAAAGATTTAAATTTGAAAGATTGTTGTTGGAAAAGGGTTTATAATTGAAAGATCATTATTGAATGAAGATTCAACTTTGAAAGATTATTATTACAAAAGAATTCAAGATTGAAAAATTTTATTGAAAAAAAATTCGAGATTTAAGTTGTAAGAAAGATCTAAGAGTTCTACAAATTTTATCAATTGGTTGTTGTAAGTTTAGATCAAATTGAAAGAGATCTAAGAATTTTTAAATTCGATGAGAAAATCCTAATGATAATTAATTAATGATAAAAATTCGTTAATGCGCCGCGTACCTTAATGTCATATTCCTTGAACGATTCGGCGGCATCAAAGGATCTCAATGGCATGGGAAGTGCATAAGTTAGTGGCAACGTCTTCATATTCATCTTTATGCCGTGACTCGCCGATTCCATTTTCTGCATCTTCAGCTTCGTTATTGTGGGAATACCGCGGCACGTTGATTCAAAGATCATCGACTGAGGATATATGGTGATGAATGAGCAAGGCTATTCTTTTCGTACAAGAAGACGATTAATATGGCTTCTTGTATTCGTAGGTCAAAAGCAAGGATTAGAAATACTTACTATCGATCTTTACAGTATTTAATCTATTAAATGGCAATAAAATTACGCGAATTGTAAACATTGAATACTGGTAATTCTAAAACCATCTAATTACAATCTTTAAATAAGAATAATTACAAATAACTTGGGAAAATTTTTCTCTCAATTCTACTTCTTTCCATTCTTCTATTTTTTTATTTTTTTTTAATCACAATTTTTAGTGTCATTCTCTTCTACTTCCAATTTTCCATTTTCTTATTTAAACAATCCATTTTTTTTCCTTTCCAATCAAAGTAATTCTGAAAATTACAATTCTTACATCATTATTTTCTCATTCCTACAACTATTTATCCATATCTTTACCTATCTATTCGTAATGAAAAAAATCATTCACACCCTCTCCTCCAATGTCAATCCAATTCTTAAAAAAACATCATTCTATAAAGTCATCTCTTCTTTCCTCTTAATTTCCACAGAATCCAAACTGTGAACAGTGTACCGATAGCCAAGGATCGTTAAACACGCAATCGGTTGACGAACTATGGCCCGTATGTTTCACGTTCCAGGGAAATTGATACCGTGCGTCTGAAGGCGGACAGATAAGATCGAGGTGGCCGCGAGCGAGACGCTAAACTAATGCCTTGTGCACAGTGGCGCGCAAGATAGATATCTTGAGAATTTCATTAGCATGATCCGAGAGAAGAGAAGGCTGGCTCGCGCCGCCACCTCGTCCCTCCCTTTTTAACTTGTCACCCGAGGCTACCACCTCGCGTGTACCTTCGTGCCACTTCGGACCAGCCTTTCTGTCACTTAAACCGGACCCTTCTTCAGCTTCCATCTCCTCAGACTTATTTCTTTCTCTGGTCGCTTGATTAGCACTATTGCTCGTAGGTTCCTAATTACTCCGCAAAACTAGCTCTTGTTCTTTCCTTTTTCGAAATCTTGTTATTGAAATCAAAATTAACGAAGACAACTCAACTTTCTGCTGATTTTCGCAAGATTTTTATCGAATTTATGGGATGCACGAATTTTATGTTGCTATTATACCATTTGATTTAGTTTCCAATATTATATTTTTATTTAATATTTTACTCTCATATTTTACAGTTTCTTCATATATCTTCATACAAGTTTCTTCATACATGCATTGTCATTCGTGTAATTCTGGACTATGAATATTTGTACAAATTAAAATTTATACGAGATAGAAATAGAAAAATGAATCTTAAAGAGATCTTTTTGTATTTCTTATTAAGTATCATAATGTTTATTTTACCTTGGATATTACATCATTGGATGGATTACATCTTTTTACACATCACATTTTATATATTTTTGAATATTTTTTATAAATGTACTTATAAAAATCCATAGCATTTCATAAGTATTTCTTCATCATCAAATGATCACATCTTCAAAAGGTAAAAGTTTTCAATCTCTTTCTTCTACAGCAAGAAATATATCTCTCGATTCCATCTCTCCCTGTAAGGTCAAAGATCTCAACTACTATCACTCACGAAACAACAGCCTTTTTTTAACAACTTCCTTTTAAACGAGCATTTTTTAAAAAGACCGGTCTAAGTTTCGATCGAGTACGTCCGATCACCGGAAGAATCATCGCGCCGCATAACACAAAAGGGTACACGTATAAATTATAACCGTATGAGAATAGCTACTTAACCGGTCCATTCAGCCGATGTAAAATCGAAAGCCGACCGGGTGAAACGTCTTCATTTTTCATGGCCACGAGTCCACGGTGGGGTTGCAACATTGCGTTTTTACCCCAGGGCTAACCCGCTTCATTACCCCCTTCCCTCTCTCTCGCAAAAGAGAGAATATAAAATTCACGACGTATTCGATCAGCCGTGAACAAATTACTATATAATTTTCCCGCCGGCGCGATTACTCACGTTAATGGTGCAATAATTCATAGGAACGCGTTTGCAGCCCGGGTCCACCATGAGCATGGAATGTCTTCGAAAGATCGGTCCACACGCAGGAGAAGATGAAACGCTGTTGAAAGATTGCACGGATAGTCGCGAGAGTCGATTCGTTTTAATGGAAAACATGCTCGTGCAAAAGAGAAGATAACGTGAAGGGATCCTAAAAAAAGAATCCTTTTCTTAATGAAAAATACACGTGTATTGTTTTTGCAGAAGAATCGTTATAATAGAATTACATTGGTTGAGAGTAAGCATGTGGTTTTGTAGGTTATAATAAAGATGATATTGATCTGCAACATTTAAAAATATTTCTTAGCTTTTTATAAAATATAAAGTATTTTATTTATAAAATAATCATTTATAGAAGAATTCTAATTGAAATTCAAAAATATAATGTATTTATTATATTAATTTTTAATTTTTAATTCCTTTACTTTATTTTTATTCTATAACATAAATAAGAAAAAATTGTATTTCTAGAATTATTCTATAATTCTATAATACTCTGTATATCTAGAATTATATACATATTATACTTTTTCATTTTCATCAAAAAGAATATATTAAATGATATGATATGATATATTATTGATATAAACATATACTTTAATGTTAGTTCAAAAATTTTCTTGCGATTAACATGCTTAACATGACATGAAAAAATCACTTCGTCTCACACAAAAAACACTATAAAATATCTTCCTAGTAAATTATAATTTACGGAAAGAAGAAAATTGCATAATTTTCTAAAAGAACCCACATTAATCCTCAATCATGAAAAATGCATCTAACCACCATAACCACAAAATTCTTTGCACAGATTTCACGTCCATCATGAAGATACGAGTTCTTCACTTCCGGGTCTTATTGTTTCACTATGAAAATGAACAATTTCCAAAACGAAAAGAAGAGACAGCGACGTAGAAATTTTACGAGACAATCTGTTGGTCGTTCGTAAATTTCACGGTGGCCATGTCTACTATTTATACGAGGCGACAGCAGTAAATTTCCGCTGCGCGGTAAAACATGCCGAGAACGCGCATGCGTCGACGAATAATTCATTTCACGCCGGACCCGCGGGCTAATTGAACGCCTATGAGACGAATTAATAATCCACTTTGTAGAAAGAGCTAAGATTTACATCGATTCAACAAAATGATCACACTCAAAGAAACGCAATATACTATATTCTATCCTTAGTAAACGAATCATCTCTTAGTAAATGTCTGGATTTTATTTTTACATCGTTATTAATGTGTTTGTCGTTTAATAAATTAACGAAAGATGCGGGTGAGAACATAAAATAATCCTTGTACGAACATGGTTAAATATATGATGCAAAAAGATTATATCTGTTTTGTTATATCTTTCTTTTTTTAATTTAAATTCTAAAGCAAAATCTCATTTTTATCATGAAATTAAAATTAAAAAATTTCGATATTGTATAAAAAAAAGATATGTCTAATATATATAAGAATTTTAAGTCTAATTTTCATATAATTATGTAAATTATAATTAAAATTATCATATAAACTATTTAAATGTCGCTTTTTTTGAAAAATTTTTGAATAAGAAATATTGAAAATAATTAATTTCATTTGCAATCAAGTTTTGCAATAAAACTTTATTAAATTAATTTTTTTAAATTTAGTTTTTTGATTGTTGTATCATTAGATATTTTAATACTTTAATATTTTATAAATTTTTAAAAATATTTAATAGATATTTTCTATAACATAAAAGATTCAAATAAATTGTGATTTTATATCAATAAAAGATTATATATTAATACTTGATATTCTTTTTATAAATCTCATGCAATAAATGTATTCGTAATATTTATAATATTTATAAATTTTTTTTATCAAACAAATAAGAGATTTCAATCGTAGATACACACATTTCCAATTGCTGCAATCAAGTCGACGATTCACTTACCCATTCCATCCAAAATTACTTTAACAACGGCTCTAACGAGACTCCTATTTCAATTTCTGAATCATCTACGTACACAACTTGCTTCTAAGACATCCTTTGATTATTCACGAACCTCAGGCAGCCATTCTATTTATCTGTTGTAAAGAGAAGTGCACTTCTGTAATGCAAACTAGTCTCCTGAATAGTGCTCATTTCCCGTGCAAGCACTTCAATTTACATTCACGTTAGAAGTGATGCTTGTTTCGTGCTATTTATTCAAAATCCTCATTTAACTTATTAAAAAAAAAGAAAAAATAAATAAAAATATTAATCCTTCATTAGCAATCATTTTTTTTTACTAATACTATCAATAATTTAAGTTATTCAAATTCATTAAAGAGAATTCTTTGATATTTTAAACTTTTAAAAGAATCTATAGAAATTCTGTATTCTAATAATTTCCATTCATAAAAGTTACACTATTTTTTTCTAAACTTCAATATTTCATTTCCTAGAAGAATTTTGAAAGAATAACAAGACATGTGATTTAAAAAATTTGAAAGGTTCAATTTGATTTAACGAAGAATTAAAAATTGTTGTAAAATTTGAAAAAAAATTGAAATTCGTTTTTGATTTAACGATTACAGGAACATGGGTGTTCGGTGCAGACGGTGGACCTGGTGGCGGACTGTCCTTTGCAGGTAGTGACGCCTTCGTCGAGGTCGCCGTCACCGCCCAGATCGCCG
>NW_006263359.1:437381-445130 GCF_000469605.1 Apis dorsata | reverse complement strand
CGACGCCCCTCGCACCCCCGAGGAGCATGGGTCAACGGCCAAGTACCCTGTTGCGCCCCAAAATCTCTTTGACCTGGGTCCTTCGTGGGCAACAGCAACCTGCATCCAGCAACAGTCATTCAACCACCAATGGGAACGCAGGTCTATAAAAAAAAATATCTGAAATATTAGATTCTATAAATAATATTATGAGGAATTTAAATTAAATAAGTATATAAATTAATAAAAAGAAATAACATGATGTCCATTCAAAAGGTTATTCATGAAAATTCTTAAGAAATATATACAATACAATATATAAATTAGCTGTAATTTTGCTATTTCGAGAAAGCTTAAGAAACTAGTCAAGAAACAATGTTATCTTTGTAAAGGTGGGAACGGCGATCGAGAGAGCTTGTCACGAGATGGTAAAGAAAGATCCTCGAAGAGGAGTGTGAAAAGTGTGAAGGAAAAAGACAGCGGTAAGGAGAATGTCGAAACAGAAAAACGAGAGAAGAAGGTTCTGCATAGAATAGAGAAGATCGAAAGAACGGAGAAAGTAGAAATTCAGGAAAAGGTTTATATATAATTTATATATTTTATATCTATCTATTATAAATCTATCTTATTATAAATATTTTTAATTTTAATCTTTTATTTTTCAAAAAATAATGCAATACGTACTAATATTTACATTCTCTTTTCAGTCAATTAGCAAAGAAGTACTGGTCAATGAAAGATCGCTAGACAGTCCTCTGGAGAAACAATCTGAAAAAGAATTTTCAGGGCTAAAGGAGGCGAAGGAGAAAGAGAAAGTTAAGAGGGCAGTGTCCGAGCCGTCTCTCGTGTCACGTGAGTCAACGTCCACGCCTAGTGGTCGGGAGAAGCACAGACATCGAAGAACCAAACGATCCCACAAACCCAGACCGCCAAGTAGATTTGGTTATGAAATTGCAGACCTTGATGCATACCTTACCAAAGTATCTTTTCATTCATCAAGCTACAATTTATAATTCAATATGATAAAAACAATATTGCTTACAAAATATTTATTATTTTCAGGCCTCGATAGAAAAACCTGCAAACATTCCTGTTGTTCTTTCGTTTCCATCTGTCCTGTATCAAACCCAAGGTGGTACTCAAGACGAGATGGCTCTCCCTCTTGGTACAGTTGTCAATGCTGTATTCAAGAATCAAACTTGGTTATACGTTCAAACTCCACATGGTCAAGAAGGGTACGTCGGGTATGCAGCTTGCTTACCATTAGGAATATTACCACAACCAACAAGAGGACCATGTTGGGAAGACTCTACAGACGTATTTCCTCGTCCCTTAGGTACTAAATTCATTTCCAATAGCATCAGTTCCAAATTCATGTTTTATTAATGTGTTTGACTTTTCCAGGAAACATGACCGATACGGAAAAACTAAGGGATACTAGGTCAGAATGTGGTGCTCGAGGTAGAAATCCAAGAGTAAGACGTAGTTCTAGAGACGCAGTATCAGCCTGCGGGGAACGTAGTGTTGACAGATTGTATCTCAGAGCCGCAGCGAATGCTAGAACCAAAGGATCTCGACATACTTTACTCGTTATACGTAGCGATTATGAGGGTCAAGGTGGAAACGCTCTTAGCGTCTCTAAAGGCGATGTCGTTGCATTACTTAGCGATCATGTTAGTGATTGGTTCTGGGTTCGCTCGCGAGATGGTAGAGAGGGCTTTATACCTGCAGTGATTGCAGGTCATGGCTTTCTGTGACTGTTATATTACTATAATTTGTTTGAAATTAAATTGATCCTTTAAAACTATACAAAAATAAATTATCACCATATTGTTTAATATTCCATTATTTATGATTTCACTTTTTATTTCGTTTAAATATCTTGCAAGCTAAAAGAAGAAATTTAGTTTTAAATAACCAATTAATTTCAAACAAATGTTAATTGTATTTTATCACATCTCATAAATGTTCTATTAGGCGAATATATTACAAACAGAAAACGATTATATTACAAAAATCGTAACTAACAAACAAATACTTGTATATTTGTAAAAAGTTTTATATCATATTTTATAAAATGCATATTGTATTAATATATTTATTAAAAAATATATTTGTCTTTAATGAGATCACTTTGTTTTGTAAATCAATTAGATATCACCATTTTAATATTTTATTTTTATTATGCAAACTTTAATATTAATTCACGATAATTAAAATTCGTACAAATATCAAGGTTATTTGATGAACCAGCTATACTAAATACTTTTTGCGGTGTTTCTTGATAAATAATACTGTATACAGTGTTACTGGAAGTTGGCACTTTAGCCAACATTTCTCCTTGATAAGTAAGATGATAAACGTGAGGCGCTGATCCAGCAGCTATTACACGTTCTTCATAAATATTTGCTACATGGATACCTTCATCTGGAAGATCAAATACAGTGGCTGCTTCCATTGTGCGCATATGCCATAAAGATAAATTTGGACCACCTCCACATAACTAAACAATTGATATATATTATTTTTTTTATCCTTGTATTAAAATTAATTGTCTATTCTATAAAAAAAATAATAGAAAATAAATACCAGCCAATCATCTGTGAAATCTATGGCACCAATCCATTTGCCTAATCTTGGTCTTGCAACTTTGTCTACTAAATGAGGAGTTAATATATTAGTATTTTCTTTTTTTCTTAAATCCCATAATCTCACTGTTCCATCTTCGCTGCATGAAGCTAACTGATTACCCCTAGAAAAATAAAATATTTTATATAAAAATTATTATATATTATATATTATATATTAATAATTATATAATACATACATTAAAGATAGACAATGAATATAATCTGTATGTCCTTCTAAACTTCTTAATATTCTACCATCTTCTAAACTAATTACATAAATATTGTTATCGCCACAACCAGCATATAGAAGATTATTTAATTTAGAATATACTAAATAATTTACATCTGGTTTTTCATAACTATCCCTAAAAATAAATAATAATATCATTAAATATTATAATTATTAAATAATTTATTTTATATTTTATTATATAATCTCACTTATTAACAGGAAGTTGTATAGTCCATGAAACTTTATTCTTTGGATTTTTACTTGAAATAATTATTTTCCAATCCCATCCGCATATTTCTCCTGATGTTCCTGTTACTAAAAAATTGTCTGTTGAAATCATACTTTCTACTTGTTGATTGGAATGAGCAGTGAAGTGATAATTAGGGCCTTGTAATTCACTTTCTTCAACTTTATGTGGTCCTAAAGCTTTTGATAACCTAGAAACAAATTATTTTAACTTGCAAAAAAATTAATTGTATTTTAATTTTAATATTGTCTAATATTTTGTTTATATTTTAAAATATTAAGATAATTCATATTAATATAAAAAATGTTGTTTTTCTTCTTTTCAATATCAATAAAATTCATGATTAAACATTTATTATTAACTATTTAGATATTTACTCAAAAACTGAAATGTCTCCATAAATATTTCCAGCCAATAAATAATTTCCATCTGGAGAAAATGTTTGTGACAATATAGTATTATAAAATAACTTTTGATTAATCGTATCTGTCATCACTTCTTGATTAATTTTCATAATATTCGAAAATAATTGAGGTTAGGAATCAGCACTATAAAAGTAAATGAAACTAATATAGACAAGGAAACTAAATAATGTGAGAAAGATAGAAATGAACTAAAAATTGATTATCAACGCCATCTTTTAAGTACTTTAATTGAGAATTAGTGCCATCTTTTGAATGCTTTTAAAAAATGTCTTTAAAAAGATATTTTTGATATTCAAAAGATGGCGTTAACGATTAATTCTTATTTTATTTTATCTTTTTCTTACTATTTGATTTCCTTGTCTACATTAGTTTCATTTGCGGCACTATAAAGATAGCATTAATTTTTATATTTTTACTTTATCTTTATCTTTTTTTATTATTTCTTTTCCTTGTCTATATTTGCTTTCTGCAAATTTTAAAATATATAGAGATTATGATATTTGATTAACATTTTTTTTATATAATCTATTAGTCAAAATTCTTAAAATTCTTAAAATTAGTGCAATTCAATTTTTATGAATTATATACATATTTCTTATGTATAATATATGTAAAATATTTGTCAATTTTTGTTTATTTATATACATATATTATGTTATATATTTAAATTCTTATATATTGAAAGTTCATATATTTTTATATATTATATATAAATTGTTATATATTCATGAGAGAAAATCTTTTTATTAAGAAGGGAAGACAAATTGATATATAAGAATATTAAATATTTTATATTTAATTCACACAAAATATTTAATAACAATTAAAATCTCCAAAATTAATAGTTTTTCACTAAATGATTTACTAATTTTTTATAAAATATGTTACATATTACTAATGCATTAAGAAATAAAATGAAATGATTCTATTTAAATTATATTTAGTCTAAATATTCAAGAAAACAAAAGAAAAATAATAATTAAATGTGGAAATATTATTTTGTGATATAAATTGTTTTTCATCAAATTTATTAAAAACTTTATTATTTTATTTAAAAAATTTAGTTTTACTTATATATTTAATTTTAGATATAATACAAATTTAATATAATTCAAAAATTTAGTAAAAGTCTTCTTCAGTTATTTTTGTTGATGATGTTTGATTTTTTATTTGTTCTTGATTGTTGTACATATTTGCAACTTGTTGTGCAGATGTAGCATCATCGCTATTTTTATCATCACGAATACGAACAAATCGTGGAAATCGTAAAGATATACCTTTCTCTGGATCAACAATACCAATAGCTGCTTTATGAACAGGCGACAAAGATAGATCTGCACATTTAATTTCCCAGACTTGGATAGGTTCAAACCAATGATCCGGTTCAAGAGATGAATCGTAACGATAATATGATTTAGTTTGCGATATTATATATTCTTTAAAAAACTCAGTGTGCTTTTGAAGATCCTCTTCACTGAATCCAGTACCAATCTAAATGGATATATAAAATATTAAAATTATATTTATTTCTATATTAAAATATATTGGTTATTACAATTTAATAATGCTTACTTTACAAATGCTTTGATATTCTTCATTTTCTTGATCATAACAAGCCAAAAGAAATCCTCCATAAGTTCCAGTTCTTTTTCCTTTCCCTACATAACCACCGATGACCACTACGTCCAATGTATCGCCTATACCATCTAAATAATCTTTTTTCAATTTTAACCAATTGCGAGAACGTTTAGCAATTTCATATGTTGCTTCTTCTTCTAAGGTCTTTACCATGAGACCTTCACAATTACCTATTAAATATATATACATACATATATACATACAAGTATACATACATTTTTCTAAATAGATAAAAACTAATTTATAATTTATTTTTAAATAGAAATTAACCTTTTACTGATTCATCTAAGAAATCTTGTACTTGTTCCATAGTTGAAGTATCTAAACTAGTTGCAAATTTCCATTCTCCAATTATTTCTTTGAAATTTTCTTTTAATAATTCACGACGTTTTATGAATGGTTGTTGCACTAATGGTTCTCCATTCAAATATAATAGATCAAACATGAATACACATACTTGAACCTTAATATCTGATTCGTTCGCATCCTATAAAGTAAAAATATGTGTAAATACGTAAAATATGTGTAAAAATATGTGTAAATATGTGTAAAAAAATATTTATATAAAAGTAATTTTTTATATATATTGCATTACCTTGCGTTTTCTTGTACTAAGTATTTGAAAAGGTAAAATTTGTTTCTTATCATTATCCCATGCTACTGCTTCACAATCAAGGATACAACTTTTAACATTTTCACCTTGAGTATTTTTAAATCGTCCTATAATATCGGGATACTTGCTAGTATTATTTTCCTGATTCCTACTATAAATGCTAATTTTACCATTCTCAGCAAAATGAATCTGAATGAATAATTTACAGCAATTAAATATATATATATATATATATTATTTTTTTATATTTTAAATAATTATTTAAAAAATTACTTGAGCTCTTTCTCCATCGTATTTCCACTCGCATGTAAATTTCAGACCGTCGAAACGTGTTAATACTTCTTGCACACCTTTAGTAGGATGAGCCAGCATTGGTTTCATAGGTATTCCAGGTGTAATTTTACATTTATTTGGTAATTCTTTAATTCCTTCTTTTAATAAAACAGGAATTATTTTATCATAATTTGGACATTCACTAGAAATAGATATTATATGATATAAATTGAAAATTGATTTGAATATCTAATACAAAAATATTCTTACCAATATGTTGTTTTAAGGATAAGTGCAGTTTCGTCATATTTTTGTTTAAAGGTATCATTTGACATTTTCTTACTCACATCTAAAATTTCAGGCGGAAAAATTGGCTTTGGTGGTGTCATAGTACATGCTAATGCTAAAGCCTGTAAATATTTGTCATTAATCATACAATATTACAATAATATAAAATGATATATAAATATATATTTTTACTTGTAATACAGATTGTTCTGCTAAACCAATTCGAAGTTTACCAGCTAAGGATCGAATCAAATATCTCGCTTCAGTAAAACGACATGCTACAAAAAGTGATTGGATTTTATCCAATTTTTTAGTTAAAGACTGAAAAAGAAATTATAATAATTGAAAATAATAAAAAAGTACAAAATTAAAAGTACAAAATTTTATCTTAAAATTACAATTACAATAAAGATCTAAATTGAATATCTTAGCTCTTATGAAATTTTTATTTATTTCTGCACAAATAAAAGACTCTAATAATTTTCAATTCTATGTTTCCATATTTATTATTGATTTATCATTAGATTATATTAACAAATATCATACCGCAGAACCAGTCATTTGAGCAATTTCTTTCAACCTAGTATATACACTTGATACTGTTAATGGAGCAGGTTGAAACATTGTTCTTTGATTGGAACGACTTCCTTCTGCCACAATGCCCAAATCTCCAACTTCTTGAACATCTGTTTTAATTTGTGCTAAAGTTCTGCCAGTACATTGTGCTATAGCTTTCATCAGATTTGTTTCTGCTACTCCCAATTCAATTCCTAAAATAAAAATAAATATTTTTTCAATAAGATGAGAAAATATATTTAAGTATATATTTACCTTCATAAGCAGGTGCTAATTGATTCAAACACAAATATATACTTGGAAGCAAATCATCTGAACTTAAAACTATAACAGATCGAAAATAATTCGATAATATTTCTATTATTTTTAATCGTGCACTAGTATCTTCAATTAGTTCCAATGTGCGTGTGAGTGCAATGTACGGTACTCTATGAAAAATTGAACAAATTTTTTATCAACAGAAAATATACGATATAAAAATGAAAAAACATAAGACATACTTTTCATTATGTTTCCAACATGCATCATCTATTGGATTATAATTTGATACACTAGGATCATAAGAATAACTGGAGGATTTTTTTTTATCATCTTTAGCATTTTTTGTTCCTTCTTTTTGTTTTGCAGCTAAAATATATTAATTATATTAAAATAGTTATATACTTATTTATTTATTAATATAATAATAAATTAAATACCAAAAAAATTATGAATCATTTTAGCAGACTTTTCTGTGATTTCCACATTTTCTTCTTTTTCTTTTTTATTATTCTTTGTATTATTTATAACATTTTTGTTAGATTTTTCTTCTTCATTAACAGGATTTTTTTCTTTTTCATTAAGATTAA
>NW_006263359.1:421538-436810 GCF_000469605.1 Apis dorsata | reverse complement strand
AAGACAAGAATCTAAAAACTATACATACTGGAATACATTCCTCTTCATCACTAGAATCATCAACAGGAGCTATTATTCTTGATCTTTTTTTAACAACTTTTTTCTCTGTCTTTTTTAGATTTTTTTTATTATTAGATTTTTCAGATGAAGACTTTGAAGATTCAATTTCAGAACTTGATTTTATTTTATCTTCTTCAATTAATTTTGATTTTTTTTTGTTAACTTTTTTCTTAGCATTTTTTAAATTTATTTTATTGTCACATTCTTCCAATGAAGACTCTGAAGATTTAAATTCAGGACTTGATTCTATTTTACTTTCTATAATCAATTCATTTTCTTTTTGTTCTTTTATATTTATTTTATCTTTTAGTATCTTTTTTACATTATTTTTTTTAGGAGTTTTCGCTAATTCTTCAATTTTTTTTTTCTTTTTAGAACTAGTTGGTGTTTTAGTTTTTTTCTTTTCACTTTCTATAGATGTTTCATTAGATAATAACTTAATTTTTGGTGTTAATTTTTGTTTTAAGGAACTTTCTGATTTTTTGATAGGAGAAGGACTAAAAAAGAATATAATGAATAATGAAAAATCATTTTATCATTAATCATATTATATCACATGGAATATTTACTTTAAATGCAATATCAATAAGTAATTTTTAAATGGTGTTTCTGTTTACTAAAATGTTAGATAATATATTAAAAATTATATTATTATATTATATTTGTATCATAATTGTATTATAATTGTATTAATTACCTGATAGTGTCATCTTCACTATTGTTTCTCTTTCTTTTGCCATTTCCTGGACTTTTCTGATCCTTGCTGTTAACTTTACTATTAGCATGTGTGCAATTAACAATATTATTTACAATCGAAAAAGAAATATTACATAATTTAAAATGTTCATTTATAAATATCATATGTGAATAATTATTTTTAAATAAATTTAAGCGCACATTCAATATAATTCGACTAAACATAATTATTCAATTATTAGTTAAAATTAGTTAAAATTGTTAACATACCTTGCATTGTTGGATTCAATTTTATCTTTCGAATTCACTGTTGAGAAAAATGATCTGTCAAATGAAAAAAAAAATTATAAATTCTTCGAAAGTTTATATTTAATTATATATAATTAAGAATTTATTTTTTAATTTCTATTAGGTTACATACGTTATACTACGTTGTGCCATGTTATGTCTTTCTGGCATTTTCTTGCTTTTCCCGCGCAAATTCGATAATGCATTTTTTTATGCATATATTCATATATAAACGAATCACATTAAACTTTTATTCTATTAAAATTTAAAAAACTAAAAAGTCAATGTTTTTTTAATTTTCTTTAATTTATATATATAATAAATTAAATACATTTTAATTATATTTTCACATTTAATAAAATTTTAATGAACTATTATAAAGATAGAAAGAGGAAATAAAAGGAAATAAAATAATTCCAAATATTATTTTCATTATTATATTTCTCATGTTTTTTGAAATCCAAACACATCTATTTATATTATCTATTGATAAAATAATACAATAAATATCCGCATTATCCTAAAATTAACAAAATATCTTCCTTTTTTTTTTCTTGTATTTCTTGGTCTAAAGTGTGCAATTCTTTTTGAAGCTTCTTTCCAAATATTTGTTCTTATAAATTTAAATGCAATATTTCTTATAACAACGAACAGCCTTAGCCAATAGTATATTGAGTGTTTGAACAGTAAGGCGGACAAATCAAAATCATGAATAATGGATTATATGAAATATTAAAATATCGATAGCAAGAGCATAATGGAGCAAAACGGAAAGGAGAGGGGAACATTTGTAATATTTTTTTTAAATTTCGTACACGCCCCTAACCATACAAATAGTAATAGTAGTAATAGAAAATAAAGAAATGTAATACAATAAAGGCAAGATATATTTGCGTCCGATTTTTATTGTTCATCTATAGTCTATATTAAATGTGTTAGTATTATTCGTCTAAGGATCATTGAATTATCAGCTTCGTAATTTACATTTCGATCCTATACATTAAGTTATGAAGTGTGAGTCCTCAAGAAAACTCTTACCATGACATTTCCCTTTATGATCCAATATGGACTAAACTTTTTGCAACTTTTTCATGATATTTTTTTTTCTTTCTTTTTTTCAATCATTTTATAAACATCATAAGACTGTAGATTCTCTTGTACAAATTTTTATACTCATATATCTTTTTTATCAACAGTTCGAATTATCTTAAAGCTAATTCATTTTTCCTCTGAAATTATTAGTTTATTAAAAAAATAAAAAGAAAAACATACATAACAAATTTACGATTAAATTATTTCAGATAACGATCACAGGAAATAATAATGAAAAAGAAAACAAATAGTTCGAGCCCTAATGTCTATATTCAGGAAAAGGGGGAGATCATAGTAAGAAAAACTCTATGGATCTTATGATCTCTTACTATATAAATGCTACAAAGCATCGACGATAAAAATGAATCTTTTTTTTAACTTTGAGAACCTTACATAGAGAAAGAGTAATATTCTCCTTGTATTGTAAAATAGAAATTTGTGGAAATTACTACGGCTAAGTCAGTTAAGTAGACATTTCTCATTATCCTGGTGACATTAACATATTTCACGGCAAAGTATAACGAACATATGGAACTTCCACATCATTACCATCAGTATCATTACAGCAAAGTTCGAATACCAGCGCACGTACATGAGGTTCTAACTTCTTTTTTGATACCTTCTTTACTACTTCAGACATCAAAAGACTCATACGCTCTTGGCATTTTGGCTTTGCCATGAAGAAGGAATAAAGCATACAAACACCTTGAGATAGCATAGTAACTTCCAGATTATGATGTTCCTTGAAATAATCCAAAAACTCTTTTAGCGTCAATTCTCCCTTTACTTCGAATCGATCCCACAGTGTCCAATCTGTATCGTAATATTTTAATTTTGGCGCAGCGATAGGCTCAGAAAAACCGAAGAATGGTAAAGCTAAATTAACAAAACCATTCTTATAGATAGATAGATCTTTCACGCCACGAGTTAGCTTAATAAGCTCCAGACAAACTAAACCTGCCACTACTGAAGTAGTAGTAGCAATAGCTGGTATTATTTTACCAGCAATTAGTTTACTCTTATGTCGGTCAGCAGGTGGAATTTTGTAATTAGTAGCACGGAGATTTGAAGCAGCCACAATAAAATCAATGTGGAAATTGGTATCATCATCCTTTTCGAATTCTTGTGGATAGATTACCAAACCATTGAGATCTTCAACTCTTGGTAATTCTTCTTGCAATTGAGTGAGTCTCTCATGATCAATATTTCCACTACCATTAGATACTTGTACTTGTGAATCTGTCTCCGCGATCTTTACTCCAGATTTCGGTGTGAAATTCGGTACTTGTACAGTGCTAACAATCCTAGCGATTTCTTCTCGATTTCTATTGATGGGAATACCATATACTTTTGCCTTTAAATTAGCAGCAGCTACAATATAATCTAAATGTAATGGATCATTAACATTAAATGTGAGTGGCTCAGGGCATCTTTTTGGTCCAGACCAAAATAGTTGACCACTGGATGTCACTTGATCAGGAGGAAAGTTAAACAAAAGTTGTCTGATCTGATTACTATATTGCTCCTGCCAATGACAACGAGCCCAAGCAACACAATCGGCAAATGATTTTGGTCTTTCATCAATCAGAGCTGTTTTAACAGATTCTAAAACTTCTAGTGGCTGAACACCAGGTAATTTTATCGTTCTCTCTACAAACTGTGGATCGGATATATATTGAGCAGCATTTTCCGCAGCTTGGCGAAATAAACCTTCAAAATTGTCTCTGGCCCATTGTAAAGTATGTTCTATAGCATTAGGAAAATTTTTTAATGTGCATATTGGTATACTCTTTTCTGGAGGATCTTGAGAAGAACTATATGATTCAGTTAAGAAGGGAACAACAACTTGAGTGTTACCCTTTGTACCTAATGTACCAGATTCTAAGAGTGGTTTTCTGTAATATACACAACGGCGATCCATATAAATACGAGCGTTAACATTATCTAATGCATTTGCTACTCCATCTAAGACTTCAAAAAAGTCATCATTATAAATTTTTTCTGTTTCAGGACAAACTCTATTTTCATGAGCTATCACTTTCATATTTGGATTCATACTTTTTATGACTTTAGCTGCTGTTGATGATTTAGATTGTTGAACATCAGATGGTCTAAATAAGAATTGTCTATTCAAATTAGATTTTTCTATCAAATCCATATCAGTGACTATAACACTACCATTCTCAGCACCAACACCTAACATTGCAAAATTTTTGAGCAATTCACATCCTATAGCTCCTGCTCCTACAACAAAATATTTTAAATTTCCAATCTTTGATTGGAATTTGCGTCCAAAAACAGCAATCTGTGAATCATAACGTGATCCTATAGAACAACAATCTTCCTCTGTGAATTCAGATCGATCTGTAGGTAGACATTCAATAGCATCAAAATATAGCCATTGGAATATAGGACAAAACTTTCCAGAACAAGCTTTCATAACTTCTTGGGCTACAATTCCTCCAATAGTAGCATTCATTGGATTTAAATTTCCAGAACATATTTTTGCAAATATATCAAATAGTTCTATATTTATTTCAGTTTCACTAGCTACTTCCTCTTTCAGAGTTCTAGCTAAACTTAAGAATTCATTTGCATCTTCTTGATTCCATGGTCTAGGTAATTTTCTATTTTCCTCTATATAATTATGTAATGTCATGAAAGCTAAATGTATTTGTTCTGGATAATCAAACTTTCCAAAATCAGTAATTTGAAACTTTGGTTTCTTCAGAGCATCTTTCAAAGAAGCAAATTGTAAGATCTTTGGCATTTTTACTTGTGTTACTATACCACCTCGAATATATTCAGAATATTTGGATGTATCTCCAATGCTAAAAGTATATGGACCAAGAACTTTAATTTTTATTGGATCACAACCATTTAATTCTGTCATTCCCTGTACTTCAGAAAAAGTGACATAATCACCATCTTCCATGCCATGACGTGTATCATCTAAACAAGTAACTACACCTTCTGTGTCTTGTGAAATACTAGCAACCATTGCACTTACAGGTGGTTCACCATTGATGTCAACTATTGTGAACTTTTCTCCAAAGTCACAAAAGACTTGAGAAAATAGGCCTCTGGTATCTGCTATAATAAGAGCTATATTATTTGCATGAGTAATCTCAGAAATACGTAATTGTTCTTTCAATGAAGTTTCAGTCAAAACAACAACTTTAAACTTCTTGATGTAACAATCAGTTAAGGGTCCAGAATAATGACGTGTAGGGACATAATTATTCAACTCTGATAAACGTTGGCAACAAGCAACAGCTCGATTTTTACCTAAAAAATAAAATAATAGCAATATAATTTTTTTATTTATAACATATAATACATATAGATTTATAATTATATTAACCATAATAATTATATCATTTCTTTTATATATATTTGAAATATATATAGAAATATACGATATATAAAAAATATAAATATAAAAGAAATTTTGCAATAATTTTAAATAATATAATTAATTATTTTAATAATTAAATTCACTATTAATTAAATTCACATCTTAATATAAAAATTGCGAAAAAAATTTTTACTATTGAAGAAGTTTATATATTTCGTGATTCGCGGGTCAGACCACTTACCTATATCCGCTTCGGTAAGATAGAATTGTGAACCGAGATCTGAAATCTGGCACAGCGCGTCATCATGCAATGTAACGGACTTGACGCCGCCGAGGATGACGTTCTTAGCAATTTCCACGCCGAGCCCGCCGAGACCGGATATCAAGACATCAGAGGATGCCATGCAACGCATGGCGTCATGGCCGAGGACATAGAGCTGCCTGGAGTATAGACCCTCATCAATTTCGGCAGAAGCCCGAGACGTCGAGCCATTTTTCGCCATGTCTGCGATCGTCGTCGAATCGTCGGCTCCTCCCGTGGTGGCAGCAACGCGTCGCTTCTTAGCTGGGGGGTCAACGGAGCTCTCCACCACCTCAGCACTAGACATCGGACTTCACGGGGCGCCGTATTATGTCCGTCGATTGTTTTTCAACCCGGCCGACTGCACTTTAATAAAGCTCGTAACTTCACCGCACGCACCGACCTTGCTACACGCGCCCGCTCTCTCTCTCGCCGCACCTCTCTCCCGTTCTCCGTTCTTCGTCGCTTCCAGTTTACTCTTTCGAAACTGTACCCGCACTTTACCACGATACCACTGTCCATCCAAGAATGATTCTCGTTCTTTCATCCGCTCTGTTGCTGCTCTCTCGTAGTCGTACCAGCAGCGATCGTGATGTCGATGCTTCCTCGATAAAGTGGGGATGACTGTTTGCTCGATCGGTAAAACAGCGATACCGCCTTTCTTGTGAAACAAAGGCAATTCTTTCTTTATTTTGTATATTTCTTTCACAATTCTTGAAACGACATGTAATAGATTCACAAAGCAAAAGCACAGATTGATCATTTCCACAACAAAATTTTGTACGGTATTGTTTCTTTCTTTTTCTGTTGCGACATCGTTGGTTAACGTTACATCATGAATTTTGCATTTGAATGCAGCACGTTGATTGGAATGCGAAACAAGCGAATGAAACGACATATTTGACGAATAGTTAAAGATGATTGGTTATTTGTGTTGTATACTAATTGTAAGCGAAATGACTGTGGCCAATAAATAATTCGTTTCTAATATTCTAGATTGCATAAGTATTTTGATAAGCGCCCTCTATATACATGTTATTGTTAACGACAATCATTTCTAATTTAGTTTATGCTTTTGTTTATCTGACGTGGCAAGATGCCTATCTAATAAATTATATATGTATGCATCACCAATGAATTATTGTCACGCAATTGTAAAATTTTGTTCATGTCGATAAAAGTCATATTATGTCATGTATTTTTCTATAATTTACATATTTTTTTTATCAAAAAACAAGAAAAACAATATTTTCTTAACATTTATTTTATATTATTTTTTCAAAATGCTTTTTTCCATATTAAATTATTTTTTATGATATTCATTAATCAACTTACAACTTTCAATATAATTTAATTTGAAAAAAAATTCAATTAAACAATTCATTTCTATGAATGTTTAGGTACATATAAAAAAAGAATTCACGACAAAATAATGAAATACTTTATTATATTTTAATTTTATTCACACCTTTATCATTATAAATCTTATTTTGAATTATTTAAAAATAGTCATTTTCTTTTCAATATGGAAAAATAATGACTTATAGATTTACATATAAGCTCACACATAATTACATACTTTTATAGAAATAATATATACTATATATATTATACATTTTTACTTTAAAAATATGATATTACTGAGTTGTTAATATTTAAAGACATACATGCATCTTATTGCCTATCTTATTCTGTCTCATTAATTTATAATATGATAATATAATAATTTATATAATTATATAATTGCCATCAAATTTGAAATATTTATTCTTTTTGATCTTTTAATTAAATATATTTTTTTTTAATCAATTACAAAGTTTATCCATTAAAATTAATTAATTTTCATATATATACATATATTTTTTTATTTTCATTTTCACAAATGATTTAATTTTGATTTATTTTAGATCATTACGATTAAAATTCATCATCAATTATGTACTTATTGATTAAAGTATTCAAAGTGGTTTATCTTCGTCAATAGGAATTGGACTTCCAAACGCTCGTTGAATAGTTTCATCTTCTTTTTCCTTAGATTTTTTTGATACCTTTGGCGAATGGTCTTCAAATTCTGAAATATTCAACGGTGTCAAAATGTGTGTTACTGCCGGAAATGGTATTGTTGGCATCTCTGATTCAGTTGTGTTCGGCGTTGAGTTCATCATTTCTAAAGAACCGCTAAGAATTGAATCTGGGGATTCATTATACGAATGATCAATTGGTTGAATTGATTCGCCCAAAAGATCATTGGTTTGCGATGATCTACGTTCTTCAGGGACTGTCGAGGTGCGACGTACACTCGTCTTTTTATACCTATTACCATATATTCCTTTAATTAGTAGATAGAATGGTACTGATTATGTTAAATATGATAACACATTGCAGATAGAAGTTAATTAATAAACTTAATAAACTCGATGAAAATATTTTTATAATTAATAAAATATATAATGGATTTAAAAATATATAATGGATTAAAAAATCGTATTTAATAAGACATAAAACAGAACTTCTAATCCACAATGTGAATGATAATTTCTTAATGTTTGTTTAAAGAAATTTTATTTGCTTAGAATGAATTTAAAATTCATTTAAAATATGTTGTTTTAATTTTTATTTTAAAATGCATTTCAATGTCAATTTGCATTGCAATTGATTTTGAAAGAAGTTTAAGAATTCATTGATTTGAATATTATATTAGATATATATAATATTATAATGATTTATTTATACTAACTGATTAATGTCTATCGGTGACATGGACTGATCCGGACTCATTCTCGTCATGCCGTTTCCATTATCCCATGAATTGTGTCTACGGTGATGACTCTTGTCTTTGTATGCTTCTACTATATTATTATAGCTTCCTACAATTCTTCGTTTATCTAATTCTTTTTGTATTTTCTCTGGCATACTACTTGCAGATCTGTATAACCCATGTCTGATCATATCCTATAAATTTAAGTTTTCTTTATAATATTATAATATTCGACATCTTTCAAAGAATCTTTGTTTAAATAAACGTCAGAATTTTTATTATTCATTTTCTATATCATTATTTATTATTTTTATCTTAAATATTTTAACATACACTCGAAAGAGGAGTAGGTTCTACGTTAGGATTGGTCCAAATATTGGTTGCGCCAGGTGCATTTTCGTTATTACTATCGTTTAGCATTTCCGCTGAATATGTAGGTCTCGCAGGTATGATTGGGGATCGACAACATACTCTGCAGTGATAAAACCTATCGAATTAATTGAATATCAAAATCGTCTTAAATCTTGTTCTACTTACGAGTTGACATCTTCGAGTTTCTTCAGTAACCTCTCGTTTTCTCTGCAAACAAGTTCTTGGTCCCGTATCACTTGCTCTCTTGTAGCATATAACTCTGCATTTTCTCGACGAAGAGCTTCATTCTCGGTAATGTATGCATGAATCAGTTGACTTAATTCAGATCGTTCCATTTCAGATAGTTTATTTAAATCTACTACTGGAGGTGTCAATGGTATTTTTCTTTCAGCTGTAAAAATTTCATTAGAAAAACCTAATTATTAAATGTTATTATGAATACTTTTTGTGATATTTAATTTTTTAAATTAAATCATAATTAATTGATATAATACCTTTAGATTCGCTACGAATTATATTTGAGGTATCACTATTTAAATGAAGAGCTGCTCGAAGATGTTCATTTTCCGTTTGTAAGGCTCCTACCTCCCGTTTCAGACTAAGAATCAGAGCTTCTCGAGGATCCTATAGAATTAAATTTTATTTATGCACTTAACTTTATAGAATACTTTAATATCTTTCCACTTACCATTACCACAATAGGTTTTGTTCGGATTTTTTTTACTCTCGCTGCATATCTCAAAGTATTCAAAGTTTCGCTTGCATTCGATTTAGCTGGTGAAATACAAGCGATCTAAAATTCACAAAAATCATCTGATTAATCATATTGAATGAATAATTGTTAAATTATTAGATTAATTTTACCATTAAAGTAACACCATTTCCCGCTAAACTATCGGCCAGAAGTTTAGTTAGTTTACTGTCTCGATATGGAATATGTCCACCCTTACGTTTTCCATCACTCAAAGAAGCTATGCAGTAACCTTCGTAGAAAAAATATTTATATTAAAAGAAGTTAGAGAAACTTCTTTGTGACATAAAAGTTTTTTTACATAATTCATGCTATCTCAAGCACTTATCGATTGCTACATAGAAGTTAATGTTGAGAATAAAGCTTGTGCTCTTTCGTTCATTGAAATCGATTCTTACAATACTTTTGCATAATTAAAAACATTAAGTTTCCGAGTCATAATATTAAATAGGATTGCATAGTATTAATTTAATATTGAATTTCTTAGAAATTTTGTTTCTAAATAGATTATAGAAGAGAAGAGAACTTGAAGTTGATGAAACTTTTTAGAATTTTAAACTTATATACTTATTATTTTTAATTGTAATTAAATAAAAAGATTGTCTTAATATTTTCATGGAATGTACCTAGAACCATTAGACTTTTATTGATATTATTCGCTTCTTCCAAAGTTTTCCCCTCACTTTGTGTCTTTTTCGTCATTTCACTTCCAGCCAGGTCGACAAAATTGATTTTTCCTTGTCTTGAGATGAACACACTGTTATCCATCTATCGATATTAATGTTTGTATAATTTTTTTTTTTTTTTGATACCACAATCGAGATACTCACCTGTTGCTCAGATGTAATATTGACAGTGAGGATACTATGACTTCTGCTAGAATGATCATTCATATTATGTGCACCGACTTTTCTATTTCTCATCCCTGAAAAATCAAAGTATTAAATGTTTTTTTCATATTTCAAATATGAAAATATAATTTTTCATATTTTTAAAAAAAATATTAACAATTTCAACTAAATTGGCTATTTTTTTAGTAAAGTAAAAATATTTTTAATTAAATTCAATATATATAAAGTTTCTTCAATGAAATGTATATTTTAGGACTTAAATTAAAAAAAATTAGCTCTATTTATCAAGATGCAAAAATGAAATTAAAAACATAGCTACCTTCTTCGAGAACGGCCAGAAGATCATCAAGTTCCTCGCATTCAACAGTGAAAAGGTTTTCGACGAAAAAGCCTCGTGTCTTTTTACTCCATCGGACCATTAAAGGTTTCCTCGATGTGCCAGGATTTAACAGATCTATTACCTAAGTTTTGAAATTAAAAACTTTATAAAACAGAGATCTGAAGCTTTTTTCTAATACTACATATATAAAGATCTACTGACCTTTTCGTTATAAATCTCCAAGAAGGAGGCTTTCAACACGAAATTACATTCTTCTCGTTCTTGCAACAATTTAAATAAATAAACGAAAGATCGGAAGACCAAGCCATGTTGCTCCGAATAAGGATTCATTTTTTCGAACTAATAAAAAAGAAATATTTATCAAGTATATTCTCTAATTCATTAAAAGATTATCGTAATGTAATCTTATTTCTTATTTTTTTTTTTTTAAATGCAATTTACAATTCAATTATTTTTTAATATTATATCCAATGTTATATTGAATTTATTTTTGAAATGATAAAAAATTATTGCATTTAAAAAAGCTCTAATATTATTACAAAGTACCAGTTTTAATTATTCTATTCGATTTTACTTGTTTTTGCGATCGCATAGGACATATTCATGTGGTGAACAAGACAAGCATTGTCCACTTAGTCATTATCTTATCTACGCATGTAAAATAACATTAACCTTTTCGTTATATTCTTGTATGACCTTCAATTCGATTAACAATTTTAATATATTATTTATAATACTTTTTTTATTCTTACACTTCCTGATAAAAATTTCTAGAAAGACGCTCAGTTTCATTAAATAAACAAATAAATCGATGCATTTCTGTCGGAAATATATTAAGAAAAAAAGAATTAAAAAAGCGAGTCTTTTTTACTAACCATTTCTGGAGGCCCCGTGAGTGTATGGGTTTTCCCGCTTCCAGTTTGTCCGTAACAGAACGCGGTACAACTGAATCCCTCCACCGCCATTTCGATAAGTTTTTTCACACCAGAAAATTGTAAGATGTCCTCCTGAGTGGCCGTGGGCTCGAACACCACGTTGTACGAAAATAATTTGCCCTTCTTGTCCCCGCTACTCGGAAATCCTTCGCACTGTACAAAGTTGAGCGATGTCAGCGTGATATATGATAATTTCGTTTACTTTTAATTAACAGCAACGAGAATTAAGAAAACGAAAACAGTATCGAATCATCGATGAATTATCTGAGTTTGTGCTTCTATTTTAAATGATTGATTTTCTATTAATGACAGAAGGGAGAAAAAACTTACGTATATCTGTCCCTCTCCGGGAAATTGCACGGCCATATCATCGCCGGTTTTAATTTCCTTCTTGCTGAGTGGACGAACTCTATAAAATGAACGATTGATCAAAGTCAAATTAATATTATAATAATAATATTCAGATAATTTCATGGTGAATCATATTGTTTTTAATTACCTGACAACAACATTTATGTTGTTTTCTGGAAGCAAATGTTTGGTGGCAATTACTCTCTTATCACCGTCTATCAGTCTCTCGATACTACCAGTCCTAAAATTAAAATAGGAATGATAATTATCTTCTAATAACGTAAAATTATTGAGTTTCCTTGGAACTATAACATCGTTCTCTATCATGATTGAACGTTTCAACAGGAGTAAACCATCTAACGGCTTCATGATTGATCTCCTATCATGGCGGTTAAATAATTGAGGAAGTTCAATCAATCGGGCTAACTGAAACTGTCGGGGAAAAATAGCGTGATTGACCAGCTTCGTTTTCGTTTTTTTTGTTTCTGCACCACAGGGTTAATCGTAACATCGAAAAATCGTTCCGACCTTACTCAATGATTCACGAGGACTTGATTAGCAAACCGACAGTCTCGATTGATTGCTTGGATAAACAATACTTTTCGATTTTATTGCTCATTGTACATGGAACAAGTTACACAACCATAATATATATTGTTTCTTATTAATTATGAGTGCTCAGTTAAATAAATTTCGAAAGAAAGATAGCTATTATTTATTTTTAATATTATTCATTATCAATTAAAAATTACATTTTATACGAAATATAATGAACTATTAAAATTCTAATAGAAGAAAGCTTCCATAAATTTTGAAAAAAATTTTTTTAATGTAATGTCAAGAATCCAATTACTTATAATTTGAATCATTATGGATAAAATCTGTACCATCTGATCGTGAAAGCCTAAAATTATTCACACAGAAATTTTGATTTCACATTTTAATTAATGTTTTTCGCACAAAGTATGTACAATGAGTCGCAAAACTTTTCACATTTCTGAATCTGTAGAAACAATCATTGATAATTATTATATTTGGAGAGAAACGAGGACAACAACGTATTTATTTATTTTAATATAGAATTGGTTATTATAATTCTAAAAACTGTAATATTTTTTAATTCCATTATCTTACATTTCAATGCATTATCATAATCATTGCAACAATATATTTTATATTGTGATTCTCTCATCAGAAAATATAAGGATTATGCTAAAAGTATGATTAATAGCGTGATTTGTTATCATTGGGATTTAATTAATAAGTTTTTAGAAATTGTTAAATTCATAGACATTTTGAACATTTTCAATATAAAATGTAATAAAAGCTGTTGGTAAGTACTTTCGTTTGCCATTTTTTAAATTTTCTTTATTTAGATTATATAGTTTCATAATTTATTTATTTAATTATGCATATTTAATACAATCAATTTGAGCAATATTAAAATCGTTAATATCCAAGGTTAATATTTCCTTTTATTTATTCATCAAGCTGATGTCTCTCTGATAACTCTGAACGATGACTCAATGTCCACGCTTTACATAATTCAATTTTATAATTCATGGTCTGTATTGTAGTCATTAACGAAATCAGTTGGCAATATTATTGTAGATCATGTATCATTTTTATTCTTCGCGTCATTTTATTTCATAATGAGTTCTCTTCTCACTTACATAATTTTTATATTCAAATTGCAGGATTAATATCTTATCTATAGATTGTAAAACATTTTTATTTTACAATTCGTACTTTCATTTTACGATTCGTACTTTCATACTTAAAAAAAAAAAGAAAAAAAATGGAAAAAAATTGTCCCCTCAAATTATTATTCATTTCTGCTATAAATTAACAAAAATTATTTTTGTGTCAGATTAATGCGTAGGATTAAAAAATATTCGGTTCACGTGTTTGAACATAGTGAGATCTTTTTCCATGGGCGCATGGTTCGCGATCGTCGCGATATTGACCGACAGAAAAAGACAAGCAAGGTCTTGCAATCGATATACGGCATCGAAATGTGTCGCAATTGCGACGTATATGTCTATCAATGTCTACATGCATAGTTACACGAAGCAATTAAGGTGAGTTTACACAAGCAGACAACCCCTCATGGAAAATGAAATCGAATGACTAGTAACTTCTTCGACGTGTTATATCGACCTATCTGTGCCCTCGATCTAGAGGGCAATTTCCAGGGAACGATTCGATTCATTAATTCAGAATCCTGCTGATAATTTATTTATTGGTTTTTCCTTTGAAATCATTCAATGTGCTGTTCAATGAGTTCAATTCACGACAATATTCTATTGAATTGAATGTTAATTCTTCTAGTTTAATGTCGAATAATTTCAGTAGTAGTTTTCCATCGATTAATATTTTCTACACTTTTCTTCCATTAAGATTTATTCGCATTTACATAATTTTTGTGATTTCTTTCTTAGTTGTTTATTGATTTATTTTGCGTTCCAATTTTTTTTTGTTATCAGTATTTTTATGACATTAATTAATATAAATTAGTGGAATTTTGTATTATCGTTAAGATTGATAAAAATTCCTGTTAAATAATACAATATTGATTTCTATTATCTATTTTTTATTATTGTGTTTAAATGATAAAGAAAGAAATTTTTTTCCTTGTTATATCTACATATATGAAACATGTTACACATCCGATAAAATATATCTAATTTATAGAATATTCATAAATTTAATCGATAAAAAACTGTTATTGTTGGAAAATATAGATATATAAAATTTTTAATATAAAAAAAATTGAAAATAATTCTTACATCGATTGTTTAATACAATGCATTTGTTTTTCATAGAAACATTCGAACCAGATCGATAAGTTCCTATGTAAACGTTTGCTTACATTGTCCATTTGCGCAAAATTGCTGTAGTGTCGATGTTACATCAGATAATATCAACGTGTGCTTTTCGCTATTGACCTTAGTATGGAAATTATCTATCTATTTTTACTTAGGAAGTCATTTTTAAAAGATCTATACTTGAGTATGACAATAAACGTAGAATAGATTACTAAAATATTAATAGTATTTTTGAATGATATGATCTTCGGTAAAAAAAAATGGTAAAAATGATTTATTAATAAAAGAATT
>NW_006263359.1:380525-421385 GCF_000469605.1 Apis dorsata | reverse complement strand
ATATATATATATATATACTCACTCGCTTCCACGAGATTTCGTCAAATTGTTTTTCCCGACTACTTTGACACCAGAATTGCTTTTTCCTGGGCTATTTCCTCTGGAAATAGTCTGATCCGCTGGACTATTGCCACGTGACACGCGATTCTTCCCTTTATCTTTCCTTGCATTTTCTTTTTGAGGACTTTCGCCTCGCGAAGGTGGTGAATTTTTCACAAGCACCATTCGTCACCTGTAAAACATACACACACATTAATCTAATTTTTATTCTATAAATTGATTGATTTTTAATTTATAATTTTTATCGTATTGTGTAACTCGTTAATATACAAAAGAAAAAGAAATTAATTAATCGATGTTAATTGAAATCGAATATATAATTTCGTTGATTTTTAATCGTGCGATTGGTGCCTTTCTCACAAGACAGAGTGTTCTCTTCATCGAGAACAATTGGATCCACTCAGAATTGAATCGAGAAGTGAAATCCTTCATTTTCCGGGATTCACAATAGTGAAAGCCTTTTCGAATCCGTCCGACAAGTATACGCATTCGATGAAAATTTATACAATAACAGACTGGTTAATTATCCGAGTTCGCTTACATACAGGATGATAATTATACATGTCGGTGTAATTGAAGCGAAAGTTTTCCCGCTGTTAATTGCGATTCTACGATAGAAATTCTCCAATTATCTGTCACCAATAAGCGAATCATGAGTATAAATTGAACATAAATGTAAATATACATTTTATAAATAATTCGTTTTCACATGAATTTAAATAAATGAAATTGTGATGAAACGAAAGTATAAATGTTCCAGTATCATATTAATCAACGCATTTCTTACTTTCAATATATAAAGAAGATAGAAAAAAATTATGTAGATCAGGAAATTTAGCGACTCCGTTCCGCTCGGTTCATTTTATACACCTTTCATTTTTATAATGATTAATTTAAACATAACAGTTTGCTGATATTTTGAAAGTGAAAGTCTATAAGATTGGCAATAAAATCGATTCGCCCGAATTTAGATTAAATCATTTCGAATGGATTATAATATTAAAAGCTTTTCTGTTTATTAGTCACGATGTATAATTTTGTCAAATAATTCTCTTTATTTTTAAATATTTAATATTCTTTTCTTAAAAATAATTATACAAGAAAAAAAATATTAGAAACAAGAAAGTGTTTTATTATATATTACTACGTTTTTATTATGGCAGTTTTTTTTATATCTATTATATCATAATTTTCATAAAGATTAAGCAAGATAGAGAATTTACTATAAATTATTCAATTTCCTATAAATTATGTTAAAATATTTGCAATTATAAATAGGAAATATTTACACTAAGATAAACTAAATTACATAAATTGATTATATTATTAATTCTTTATATTAAACTAGAAATATATATATATTCATATGAATATGAATTCAAGCTTTATAAGTGATCAAAAATTTATTGCAATTTCTATTAATAATTCATAAAATTTTAAATTCTTTTTAATTTTTCTTCAATTAAATACGTAACTAAATTCACTTACATTCATGGAAATTTCATGGATCGTTCAAAACTATCTCATCACCTAAACTTCTTTACCAATTTTTACCTCTGCTTGTTCTCCGTGAATATTTTCTTATCATCTTCAATTTTTCTTTTAAATTTATAACAATTCCTAATAGTTTTGCACAAATGTATTTCAATTAACACAGATACTTATAAGAATAGCGGAAATTCGTGCAATAGGAACAACAGTCGGCAGACTACTGACACATAGCAGGGGTGGTTCGCGATCGGGTGGTGGTTTTCCGACGCGTTCCAGTGGACACCGATCGAAATCAATGTTTAACTCATCATTGTTCAGATATTCCTCTTTCGTCCCTGGTCGTCCCTGGTCAGTGTCCACGTGGATCTCAATGTTGCGTCAGAATGAACTTGACATGTCGAGATAGACATTGCTGATCAATGGGCCAGTAGACTGCTTTTGATTTCTTCAAATATGATAGAAATAAATTAGATGTTGAATGTTAACAACTGTTTCAAATGCAAAATGACATAAGCTGTTTAAATATTTAAGTAACTTCTGAAAGATTCATATTTACTACTACTATAACCTTGAAAAAAATGAAAGTTACTAATGAAATATGAAGAAAAGAACATTCTGTACATTTTCAATTGTAACATTAACTATGTCCAAATTTTTTTTAGTAATTAAATATTGCTGTGAAAAATCCTAGAATATATAGATATACTTATAGATATACTTAGATGTTAAAATATTATTAAAATTTTATTATATGAAATAATCAATGACATAATATCTCAATAATCTTGTAAGTTCTGATTTAATTTTTTTGAAATATCTTAAAAGTAGATAATTATTATATTTTTATTTTTACCAGTTAAGAATTTAATAGAAAAGTTGATTTTAATTTGCAGTCTTACTAGAGACACAAGATAAGAAATATTTGCTAGAAGAGATATTTATAAATCTTCGAGATCTTCTTCATTTTGTAATTATAAAAATCAGCTTCAGTCAGTGAAGATGAAGAAAAAGTAAAAGAAAAATCATTGACGTGTAGAATTGTTCGACTCGAAAATTACGGGAGGATCCCCGTGGAAATGACCAGTTATAAATATACGAGAGTCAGCGGGGCCACGTTGTAAAGTTTATTGCGGCTCGTTTTCCGTTGTGGACTACCCGCGAAGAAGAAGAAAACGGTCGTTCTCGAAAAATTCTTGCGGCTGCAGCAATCCTCGTTTCACTGACGGTATTTTTGCATTGGCCATCGTCATCCTTGGCCGCGTAGCTTATGAATTTTTTCACCAATTTTATCGTGTCGTCGACTCTGAAACATTGTATATCTTCTTAGTTCGTTAATTCGATTCTTACAACCTTGAAATAAAAAAAAAAATAAAAAATAAAAAATAAGAAAAAGAAGAAAAAAGCTTGATAATATTTTTTAATAATTGTGTCAATTGTAGTCATGTTATAAATTCTAAATAACTATTACAAATCAGTATAACGGTATTTATCGTAAGACCAAATGGAACACACATGGAATAATAATTGTCTTGTTCTTTGCATTTTGAATATGCTGGAATGATGATGGTTTCTATAGATAAATATGACTTATTGATGTAATATTATTATATTTCGAATACAAGATTCAAATTTTTTTCAAAATGTGAATAATAAAATGTGATTATATCAATGAAAAAAGAAGAGAAACGCGGATATTATTCTTATTACAAGATTTCTGTTGGCCATGCTTGTCATGAGATTAATGATGGAAAGCCAAGAATCTGGGAAATATTTTTTGTCTGCGTACCTATGAGCTTGAAACTCGCTGACAATTTCAAAGAAACAGAAAACAGGTTGTTCTGAAATAAATCAATAACAAGATCATAATATTATTTTAATATTAAATGCTACTATTTAATATTAATACAAATACTTATATTATTATAAGCCTTGTTCTATATATTACATAAATAAAAATAAGAAGTATTGTTATCATAAGAAATATGAAAGAAAAATGTTCCTATAAAGCTAAAATAATAGCGCAGAAGGGATACATTTTCTTAGAAATAATTCTAAAAAAAAAAAAAAAAATAGGAAAATTTATCATTTGAAGATATGAATTATCATTGCAAAGTAGGGAATACCCAAGAGCTATAGGTTATTCCAGGGCGAAAGTGGCATTTATCGTACTTCGTGCCAACTCGTTTGGCTGACATTAAGCCGAGTGCAGACGATACTCACAGACTTGCACGCATACAGCCATAATACCGGTTTAGTATAAAAAATCACAAGATATATTTTTCATAAATAAATAATTTTTCATAAAAAAATAAATAATAAATAAATAATTTAAAAATATAATTGTGACTTAAAATGAAGATATGATCAAGTTTTATCGATACTTTCTATATACATTCAATACATATTGAAGCAAGACTTATTTATATATAATTCAAATTTAAGTTTAGTTCACATAAATGAATTTTAATATATTTTTAAATTATTTAATTAAAATTCATTATATTTTTTTATATGTATAATTTCTAATATTTTTATTGTAAAATAAAAAATACAATATATAGTAAAGTTTAAATAATTATAGAGAAATAATGCTACCTGGATTTCATAGATGTATGTACACATGGAAGAACTATAAGTAAATTATAGTATAAAAGAGCGATGCACATTTTGGCTTCCTAATGTGAAGTTATAATTTTCCGATTGATTAAAGAAAGAGTTAGATTGTACCTCTTACATTTTTCGAATTATTTTTGATCTCATTTAATTGAAAATAAATATCAATTAAGCAGATACATGCGACTTAAAATAGCTCTTTGTAATTGTTTCAGTCACGCATATTTCTCATATGTTATAATTTCCATCGATATTTGCTGCAATTAAAAATTAGTCAGTTTTTTTCAATATTTTTTGTTTATAACTCATTTTGCTACATTTGTTCGATTATTTTCAATCTATCTAATATTAAATTTGTTGAGTTCAATGAATTTGCAGAAGCGTAACAAACTTGAGTACAATTAATTATACAGGAAGTGCACTTAGGTCGTTAAGGAGTAACGTTTTATTCGAGACGAAAGGAAATGCGCGCGCGCCTTTCCATTCATTTAGATTACTCTCTGAACCATTTCCTTTATGTATCTTGTATGATGTATACATTTTTTTTTTTTTTTGCCAATCGTTGGATATCGACTAGTAATTTAAATAATGTTCACACAGCTAATTTAAATCAATTCAAAAAGCATTGAGATTAATAATCACATAATATTTTATAATATCAAATATATAATATCTATAAATTATATATTTCATAAAACTATGCAAATCTTTCTTATAAATTTTATCTTTTTTTTTTAAAGAGAATCATTTGATTTAAATATTATAATGATATATGCAGAAAAGAATAAAATCTTTTAAAAATTTAAAAAAACAATTTTTTTTCTTCTAACAATAATCTTAATAAAATCTTGTACCCGCAATGTCCAAGTCAGCTTGTCTTTCTAGGTGTTTCAAAACTCTTTGTCCTCCGTTCCAAAAGGACCAATGATCATGAACGCCTATATACATAACCTCGAACGCGCGTACATACGAACAATCCCATAGATTCTTTCGAGATGTTTCTAATTTCACTACGCTTTCAAAACAGGCCCAAAAATATCTCTACTAGCGCCCTCTACTGAAATGAGAAAATAAAATATCTTCAATTACATTTAGGTTGAAAAATTTTTCCAGAAAAGATGTATTTTTTTCCTGTACTCGCCAGTTGAATGCTTATATGTGAACATGTATATTCACATATATATATACACATGTATTGATACGTACAAATACAACTACGTGGAACACACAGAAGGAATGGGCTGATTCTCTTTCTCTGTTGTGCCTTCGAACGCCTTCCTCTCTTCTTCCACCACCTTCTTTCTACTGCATAGAGAGTTCCTTTAAGCCGGCAGTTTCGTGTGTTACACCGTGGCGTGTGCACATAAGATCACATAAGTTTTATGTGCAAGGTAGACACAAAAGGCACCCTGAAAGATCGGCGTTCGCTTTCTTTGGCGAAACAAGTTTTCCAGGTGTCATCCAGGTGTAACCAATAATCGAGCTTCCTTCAAACACAAACTCTCGTTCACGATAAATAAAAGTAAGAGTCTCGTGGAATCGCTTTAACGAACACATTGAATCGCGCGGAATCGTAGTTTCGAAAGAGGACGTCTTTGTTTCGACGTTGGCACTTCTTGTGATTGCAACTGTGATGTGACATGTTTCGTGGGTGAATGCTGTGTGACATTTCTGATAGACTGATCAGTTGAAATGTAAGTTCAATTTAATCTTTCTTTCATATTTTCTTATAAGTATTTGAAATGTTTTGACTGTGACGTAATTTCTAATAGATATATAAAGGATATCTGCATAAAATATAATAAAATTTATGATTTTTATCAGTATTTCAATAGTTTTATGAAAAAAAACTATTTGATGTTTATTTACTTTCAAGTTTAATTAATAAAAAATAATTAGTAAATAATTAGTAAAGTTGTTATTTATGTAAGCAGCTTCTATTCAAATTTTTGTTGAAAATGTACACAAAATGGAAGATGCATAAGATTTTATGTCATTGACGTTTGGAATATGAGTGACTATTAAAAACGAAATTAAACATTTCATCTCGCTTTTATTGATGTGATATATAGATTATTATAAATACATCACAAAATGATATATAACATGATAGTAAAAATACTTTTTTATTCTAAATGGACTATACATCTTCATATATAATTTATTTTGCAATTCATACTTACAACATTCTTAAAATAATTATATTATAAAATAAAGTAATTTCGATTATAAATACAAGCATTTCAAAATAATATATCTTTTATATATCATTATATAAAATTTGAGATTATTTCTTTCTAAAAAAATGAAAATCTTATCGAAAATAAATATAAAAAAACATGTTAAATTTATTTTATTTTTCAATGTATCTTGTCAAATGTAACTTTTGTCAAAAATTTTCAAATAATATTAACAAATAATAATAACTTCTTTATTAATATTTTTAAAGTCAAAATGTTTCAATATATGTATGTACATTTAGAATTGTATAATTTGTATAACGAATAATAATTGATCACGTGCAAGTAAAAGTTCGGTAAAAGGGTCAAGCGAATTTATTAAGGCAATGTTCGAAGAAGCCGCTAAATCATCGTTTGGATCGACATATAGTTAATTGCTTTGATAAAGATATTATTGATCAGCTAAAATTAAATTTTAAAATGATTTTTAAAAAATATTTATATTTTAACAATAGGAATGGTTTTTACACGTGGTTTGATTATCAATTCTCGTGACTGACAAAATTACCTTAAAAGCAACGATGTTTTTATCAGTCGCTTATCTTTTATCCAAATAATCATCTTAATCATCATAATTATGAAAGCATCATAAATAATATGTTTATTTATTGATAAAATAACTAAAATTATAGGATAGATATGAAATTTGAATAAAAGTTGAATAAAATTAAGGTTAGATTTTAGTAACAGTGGTTGACGAACCGCCAATTGTGAATCGATCGCTACGATCGAGTATTATCGATAGTTTACCACTTGTTCGTTACAATCGACAATGACGTCAAACTATTGTACCCATTGAAATAATATAGTATACTTATCCAATATCGTCAAATCGAATTTCTTCGATAAATGATTAATATCGATACTACAATCGATCATCGATGAATTATAATATGGCGTCAGTGTTTTTCAATTTGTTGTTACTTCTATATATTATTATTTCATTATTAATTTTTAAACATTTTTATAAAAGTAACCTTAAAAATTCTTATCAGATTTTAATTAATTTATTAATGCTTTCAATAAAAAATATAATCAAATAGTAAAATCATTATCAATTTTAGAATTATCCATCTTGAAAATTTCGCACAAACAACTCGTAAAAAATTTTAAAATATTTTTGTGATTCTGCGAATATACTATTAAACTATCTTTCTAAGAAACATAAGAGAAAGAAACCAGAGAAAAAAACAGTGTATTGTTCTTCTGTTGGTTGAGGTTCATTCTCTAACATGAAACAAGTCTTCCACGTTTTTAGTTTCGTTTAAGAGGATACAGGAAACGAAGATTATAGATCATTGTTTAAACAAAGATTCTTGACCTCAAAATATGCTAGAACAGGTATAAATAATCAAAAAGAATATTTTATCTGTTTTGTTTCTTAATATTTTAATATAAGATGAAATCCTTGATTTGCTGATTAATCTAAGTAAATACATCTTTTTGTCATTGTAGATTTTGAAATCTTAAATATTTTAAATTTCAAATTAAGATTTCAAATATCATACAATTATAGAAATACAAATATAAATGATTTTGCCATATTATTATTTTGTCATATTATTATTTTTGAGAAAGACAAATTATTATAAGAAAGAAATTTGTCCATTTATTTTTCAAAATAATTTTTTATTTGATTATAAGTCAGTGGAATCAAGATAAAACAATTAAATACAATGAGTCATGATAAAGGTTATGTATGTATCTTTTTTTTTATTTCTACAAAGCAACATATGCGATTCAATTAGATTTATTAATCATGTTTGGATATTCCTTTTTTCTTAAACAACTTGTTCACTGCTTGCAATATATTTAACAGTTGTTATAGAACTTTTCATATATTAAATAAAGAAAAATTGTTCATTGGTAATTTTGTCCTTTTTTTTTTTAATAATTTAAGAAGTTATTATGGAAATTCTTCATTTCACATCACATTGCTGATAAGAAATTAAATGTTTCTTCAATATGTTTCTTCAATGATAATTATTTCAATAATTATATGATCAACAAAAAGATAAAAGAAAATAGATATTGATTTTAAGATTTTTTTAAATGATATTTGTCTTGATGGTAAATTTTTTTTTCAAAAATTGCATTATTAAATTAGAATTAGCAGAATATGATTTGTTATTTTAACAATCTTTGATGTTCCTTTGCTTTATGGTAATTTAACGATCATAGAAACTGTCAATCGTAAAGCTGAACAATCACGATTTTAGCACATTCCGATTACTATTCAGCTGACTCAAAAGTTATTGGATATTTTCCTTATAAATTTCTAGCAGTGCTTCATATATTAATAATTTTTTTACAGATTAATTATACACCTGCATAATTTACCATTTTTTTAATATTATTATTGTATCTATTTTTTTTATTCTTAATGAAGACTATTAAATTAATAGATTAATTTGGAAAAAACTGGAAATTTTAGCAGACAATTGACTTAAAATATTTATTCTAAATTTGACATTTATCAATTTAGAAATGGCACTTGTATCTTGTTATACTGACAAGAGAAAAATTTTTCAATCGTTTCGCCACGAACGGTGATATTTTACGGTTCGCGAATATCGAATCGTAAGTTCGGGAATTGTTGGCGATAGTAAAGTTATATAACGATAAAGTTCCTTAAAATGATTTTTATCATAGATGCCACGTAATTAATGTAAGCGAGTGTTCTATATTTTTCAAACCACTTTTCGTTATCTATCTAGTCCTTTTTTTTTTCGACGTATAACCAGTTTCGCAAACCATGCTGTTAAATGTTAATGACGAATAGCGACAGAAATTGCTAGCAGAGTTTTCCAATGTTAACCAAATCGATATTTGATATCTCATCATGAATATTTGTGGATATAAAATTAACTACACTATAATGAAATGTATGTTTAAAATGCTTTTCTATTTTGTAAGTTTAATCATTATACTATATCTCGAGGGATATTGGAAACTTGAATTTTTTTTTAAATATCTGGATAATATCTGGAGGATGTGAAGGATAATTGATGGTGTTAGCGACGTTGCGTTTCTGACGCACTTTCTAAATTCCCGCGTAATACTTTTCAATTACTTTATGCAAATACCGGACACATTAGTCCATAAAGTATTTTTTTCTCTTGGCTCATAAATTACGCAAGCATTTCTTAAACTATTGTTGTAAATAAGCAATTTCTTAAGCAATGTGAGAATGGAACTTCAGATTTGAACTCTAAATCATAGAAATAGAATGTACATTTCCGGTAGCTATGAAAATACAGTAATTTTGATCGATCGTAAAAGTTCAGCATGTTGTTTACTAAGTAATGAATATAACAAATTTATGTTCTAAGTTGAACAAGTTATCACGAGTTTTGATTTATTTGCTGTAATTATTGGTGAAATTCTTAAGTTCTGGTAGAAATAATATAAATAGTAAAAAAGAATATTTCTTATCTAATTATTAATTAGATAAAAATAAAAGTTAACAAAGAATTATCTCATTTTCTATCTTTATTTTTCAAATTGCAGATTATATGTAGCAACTTATTACAAATTAATACTTCAAAGTTCATTCAAACCAGTGAATGCCAGAAAATCGAAATATAATTTTCTCGTTGAAAGTGGCGATTTAATTCACAAAAGAGAGACGATAGAGCCATGTCTGGCAAGGCAGATTTAAAGCGTTGCACGAGCGGAGTTCGCGAAGGCGTAATCTTACATTTCTTCTCCGAATCTTCTCCGAAAAACCGGTTGGCTGGTTCTGATTCAGGCCGACCTTGAGTCAGTCAGCTTCAGGTCTGAAGTTCAGGGTTTTCGAAGTACTCTCTCTGTCGCGAGACTTTAATAAGCCCCGCGAGGACGCGAGTAAAGCGGCGGGAAGACAGAAAGAGAAGGAGCTTATATGACGTCCGGGGGACGTGAGAATACCATGTGTAATAATAAACCGAACTGCGGCTGCCATGACGCTCGGAAGCGAAACGGTGGACGGGCAACCAAAGACAATAAAAAGAAGGAAAAAGGACGATTCGAGGGAAGGCGAGAGAAGCTGATTCACCGAAAATAAGCGGCGATCTATTTTCGAATTCGGCTCTCTCGTACTTACGTGATGCGCCGTAGGAAAAACACTGGGTTTCGATTGCCCCATAAATCGATCACTTGAAACTTTTTCAAGCTAAAATTAATCAAATTGAAAAATTCAAAGAAAGAATATTAATATTCGTTTCACTTTTTATATTCTATTTTTTAAAAAAATTTCTAATTATCAAAATATTAATTAAAATTAAGATAAAATATTGAAAGGAAATATAATGTTCTTTTTTATTTTTCTTATTATGTTGTTTTAGAAATGTTCCTAGTGATATTATTGAGAAAATTGCGTTATTGAATTACATAATTTCATGTTGACTATGAAAATTGTTAAAGTCGAATGATGATGGTTAATGTAAGGATATCAAAGGGAAAACCTGGTTGAGTCACTGTTGAGCACTAGAGATGGTATATGCATATGTGTATGTATAAGTAGTTAGTCTAGAGTTGAATGGCTGCGAGTTTGGCTAGCAAGAGGTTAGTAGCTGGGAGTTCTGGTTTAATGAGGTTCACATGTTCGAGTCTCTATCGAATGAAGATAAGTTTCTCCGGTGCACCGGAAAGAAACTGTTTTCTTTTTTCACGAAGAACTTTAAATAATTCTTAGAACATAGAACATTTCATTAAAGTCAATTGTTAGCAATGAGCTCTTTCCATCAATTAGATGACACATTTCTTTGTATCCGGTGCATTAAGGTGAGGTTAATATTCTTAATGGACACCCAGTGTATATCGTATAACGCGTGGTCGTCTTTGCAGTTTGTAACTCAAGTCGTTGACTCCTTAGCATTCGACGGTATTAAAACAATGCAATATCGAAGTCCTTCACTCATGGCCACGTTGTGTAACATGATATCACGTTATTGTATATACTTAATTATTTCTCGTTACTTTCAAGAATTGTTTTAACTCGTGACTCGTGTGACAAAAATAAGTCTGCAAATAATCTATGCAAGGTTGCAAAGTTGATAATTACGATATTCTTATCATTTCATTGAAGATAAAGGTACTTCTACTGTTCTTTAAATGCAATTTTATGCAAACAATAAAATGGCCATGTCAAACAAACTATAAATATCGTTTTTAATTTAATTTTCCACAGATTATTTGTGCTTCGTTTCAACGAAGCGCCAAATCATCGATTCGCCTGGGGCGTTCGTTCATTTGGGCCTGTTCCTTTCGTAAAATCCAGTTATTCATTCCTATAATAAACTGTCATATTCATGCATCTCCAATGACGTAATGACAATGGAGAACAAGTTTCAATTGCAAACACAGGTCCCGTAAAAGGAGTTCCTCGATTTGCACCATGCAAATTATATATAAGACATTCTTCAGTTATCTTTAAAATTCATGGTATGTAGTTTTCAAAATAAAATCTTCTCTAGGTCTCGAATGCAATTACTAATATGAATTAATATTTAAATTCAAAATCAATTGATTACCATTGATAATTAATATAAACTATACTATTCTCTTACTTTATTTTTCCTTTTAATGTAAATTTACGTACATTATTAACTTAAATTTTAATTTAAACTTATTCATTGTTAATTAAAAAAATTGCAACAGGTTTATAGATAGATAATTGCAGGAAGATGATTAGAATTATAATAGATAGTATCGTTGAGAAGTGAAAAAATTAGAGCAAATGAACGATCACATGATGATTATTTCTATAAGAGAGTTTAAAAATTAATTAAACTCCTTAATTGGTGATGTTCTTGTATGCAATTAATTCGCCCGACAACGACCCGGCAACTTTTACCGTTTCTGATCCTTGCCGATTGTTCTTAAAGTGTGAAAGTCTTAAACGATTTCGTTTGGGCGCACATGCACGCAGTCGCGTGAAACTCTTCAAGTGCCCCTAACAGTACCTGGAAAGAAAGGAAAAGGAACAACGGCCGGAAGTGTCGCGCGTCGGCCATGATGCGGGACTCGTGCCTTCCTTTTATCGCGAGATAAGAGGAACAGCATTTACCATGCGTTGCGGGTACACTAATGGAAGGAGCCGGAAGTTGGTATGGTCACGATCGAAAACGTGCCACGCGCGAATGCAAAATGTCATTTGAATATAAAGAGTTCTGTTATGTGACCTGTTGAAGGTCCGTTTTGTCACAACTGATGGCCTATTTCGCGTGTTGTAGAATTAATTTGCGAAGAATAAATCCGTTGATGATCTAAATAGGACTGTTAAAATGGTACTGCGAGTTATTTCGATGGTTTAGAGGGAGGAAATCGATGGCCTAATATTGGCTTTTTACATCGTGAGTGACAACTGTTTCTATGTCAAAGAAATGAGGTATATTAATAAAAGAGATCTCTTGAAAAACCTGTAATGTAAGATTTCAGGTTTGAAAAGCACGATAAATCACACGACCCCAGTGTATATTTACGGATCATGCAAAAGTAAAAGGTATTCCAGTAAATTTTCAATTTAGAAACACTTGAGAATATGTAAGTACAGACTTTCTATTGAAGTTCTCCGAGCCTCTATTTGCAATAATGGAATTTTTATTTTCGGTGAAAACATTGGGATGCAAGGTTAAGAGGCTTGTGTACTAAGGCAAAAGTAGAAAAGTGGTAAAATTATCACCGAAGAGGTAAATTTACGAGCGATGTGTGCTACTGGTTGGCAATGGTTCTAGAAAATGAAAAGAGCCGAGCCAATGATTTCAACCGATCCAGTGAAAAGCTGTCCTTCTTCTTCGGCAAACCGGGTAGCCGACAAAAGGCTAACCGGTTTCCGGAAATGGGATAATTTCTTTATTATACCCATCAGCGCGCACGATCTTTTTTTACAGGTACAAGTTTGTGCATGACCCCGCGGCGTCTAACTACCATTCGAGAATAAAGCAACCAAGGTTAAAAATTTGCATGCTCTTTGCTCATCATCAAATGAGCTTCCTACGCAGTGTTCCATTTTCATAAATAATCTTGAAATCTCGAAAAATTGTATGATAAGATTTCTAAAGAGAAGTATTATCATAAAATGTTTTAATTAATAAAGAATTGTTTGAATTTGACAAATTTTTAATAACGTAATAAGTTATTTTGTGATAGAGATTATTATAATGTTATTATAAGAGTATTTTCTTTAATATAACTTTCAAATCTTCAGATGAACTTTGAATTTCTTTTAAATAAGATTCAGTGACTTTTAAATAACCTTCAAATTATAGTAACATTTATATATCCTTTCCATAATTCTTTGATGATCTTCAAATATCCTTATAATAATATGAAACTGATCTTGATTTTTACTTATTAATAGATTATATCTTCTATCATTTACAAATAACTTTTAAAAAATCACAAGTTTTTCAATTAATAATCCTTATTGTGCTATCATCTTATTTTTCAAGAAATATTTTTTTTTGCAATCACTCTAAATAGAGTAATCTATATATATCAAATTTCAAATATCTATTCGTTATTTAGCTAAATTATAAAATGAAGTCGTTATTTAAGAAAAGATGAGAAACAATATATATCAGATAAATTCAATCTTGTTACAATATTCTCACTGAGACTCGATTCCATAGTAATCATCAGGAAGATGAAAAATTAAAAAAACGAAATTTTGTTTTATTCAGTTGGATGAATATTTTTGGTGGATGCGTCAGAACATGCTAGCCGGCCTCTCGTTAAAACGGCGTACGACTTTTCACAATGGAATCGGCGCGAAGGTGAACACGGACGAACACCTCGAAGGCCCTTTTTCCTTTGACTCATGAGATGACGTTGTTCCCTCGGTGAACGAACGCGACCCCATTTCTCGCGATGAAAAACGCAACAGTAAACTGCCTGTTTACGCGGCATCACGTGAAGAAGCTGTGACCGATTGGATCGCGTATCGAAGACAGCGGAAAATTGCCTCCAACCATCGGCTCGAGACCAGGTTTTTACTTTTTAATCCTTCTGCGTCAGCGAAACGCACATTGAAGTCGAAACTAGACCATGAAAGAAGGGCACGAACGTCTTTTAACTTTTAATTAGGGAAAAACAAGAAAAGATTGTTTCAGAAGGTTCAGAGGAATAGGTTTCATGAGAGTTTTGTAATTCGAATTAACAATTGCCTCGGGTGTGAGCTCGCTTTCGCTTTTAATTCTCTACTTGTAGAATAATTATTGGATTTGCAAGACTATAGAATAATTATTGATTCAACGCCTGGAATTAATATTAGAATTACAAAAGAAATCAAATTCATTGATTTTTTTTATTAAAAATATTAATCCTTATCTAATATGATTATGATATTAAATATTGGTTTATAACTTAAATGCATATTATGGATCGATAATATCATAATAAAATTAAAAAATTTGAAATAGTTAATTAAAATATTTTTTACTTTCAATTGATAAATTTAGAAGTTTCGCAACTCGTGTGCAAACAGAGTGAAGCAACACATTAGGGAGAAAGAGCCGACAGTTGCAGCATACATTTAGCTACCCGCAGGTGGTGTTGCATTATTTTTTTTTTTTATCACCATGTCGGTGTTTGCGTAACGAGACAGCGATCGAGCAACCGCATGTCGATTCATCTAGTCATCTCTACCAGTAGAAAGTTAATTCAAACATTAGTAAGTCTTGTACATTCGCGTTTCTATGGAAATTCCTTAAGAGTTAAATAGAAAAATTTAAAGGATATTTAATCGATCAAATCTTTAAAAGAAAGTAGATATTTTTAGAGATAGAGAAGAAATGATTTACACCTTTGATACCTCTCTATAATTTTGAATATGACCGCATCATGCATGACTAGACAGAACAATGAAAACCGCCTTCACAACGCGATTGTTCGTAGACTCGCGAGAGTCGGTTGTTCTCACATATCTGCAGTGATTTAACATAAAATCAGCCGAGAAATTAGTCATCGAGCAAAAGGTCACGACCGAGACAATGACTCACATCGATTCCCCTTTAGGATGAAGAAATGATCGATCGTGATCGAAACTGTTGACTAAACGTTTTGCATTAATTCTTCCATATATATATATATATGTTAAGAATATAAAAAAGCAAATGTACAATGCTATTTTTCTTTGGAAAAATTTCTTTTATAAAACTATCAGAACCAGGTCAAATATCGTGATAACCTACATGTACATTCGAGTTTAATGATTCAGCTCTTCTATATACTTGATATATAAAATTAAATAAATGATTAGGAATAAGTATATTTTTTTCAAAAAAAAATTTTCTGAAAAAAAAATATAACAAAATAATATAAGTAAGCAACATATATTGCTAAATATTGTTCAGATAATTTTTCTTTCCAAAAATATAAAAAAAGATAAATAAAAATAATAAAATATTCTATAAGATATAATTATGGAAATACCTTCATAATTTTAGATATAGTAGATACAATCCAACATTCGTTCATTGTTGCAATCAATTGTCCAAGAAGATTCGATTATATTATTTGTGAATGTTTTTTTTTTCAACTACTAATTTTCAATTCACAAAACATAGTTAATAGTGGAAAAAAATGTCATTATAAATTATAGCCTTTGAAAATAGATATCTCGTTAATCAAGCAACGAGTCAAGATGTCGAATAGCGACTTTAACAACTTGTCCCGGTATATTTATATCATTCGTACGTAGTCTTGGCAGACCCGATTTTTTCATTCACGTTGAAAGTTTTATGAGTTTGCAGTTCGATGATTTTATTTTTAAAATTTGAAATTTTTTGTATTTCAGCTGTTTTTTTTTTTTGAAGGATACCTAAAAAAATATATACATATTATTCTTAATATTTTAAATTAAATTAAAATTAATTGATTTTTTTTTTCTTAAAACTGAATGCTAATATTTTTTTCTAGTTTAACATATTATTTATAACTTACTTATTTACTTTATACATATATATTATTTCTATTCATATCTTTAAAAAAGTTGCACGAAAGGAAAGAAAGATTGGTGAAAAAGTTTCATCAAGATATTTCTATATCGTGCAAATGAGATCATTTCCGAAGTAGCGAAAGAAAACTGGCAAACAACTCTATATGCAACGTTCCATCGAGCATCAGAAGTGGAAACGACAGCATTATGACTTCCGATTCCCAGAAAGTGTCCCGAGATTTATAGAGTTATTGTGAGGGAGCTCGTTGTTGACCGAGTCGTTGACCCTGCAAAAAGGATTGATTAGATTCGAGAAATTCTATCCTCTATTTTATCCCCAAATATAAGCAACAATTATATTTCGAGTATGAAATTGAACAAGTCTTAAAAAAAAAAAAAGTACATACGATATAAAATCAGCTTTAGTATTTTTCTTCAGTTTTTTAAAAGATGAAAAATATTATATAAATTGATACAGATTGTAATCATCAAATTAAGATAAAACACGAGTACTTTATTTCTTAAGTAACAATACTATGTAATGGCATAGAATTAATTCATTATTATTTATCTTTGAAATAATTTTCTAACTTTTTTAAATTTCTTAATTAATTAAATGTTTATACGTATATTTAAGATTACTTTAAAATTTATAATTTCTTTCACTAACATTTCAATTTTACTGAATATTTTTAATTCAATAACAAATTTCGTTGAAAAATTGTACATTAGATATGTCTCTTAATACTTGTAAAACATATTGCTATCGAAAAACAATATTCAATGGCAATAAAAGTTTATTTACGCGGAGAAAAGAATCAGAATTTGCATACCGTGATTTGCGGGCGGTCATCGATTGACTCCTCGTACCGATAAGAACGAGGTCATGAAACGCATTTACCAGAAACTACGTGTATTTCATCTATTTTCTCGAGTTGCATTTGTTTCAGTGTTAATACAACATTCGTCGTGATCACATTTAAATATCCATTATTATTCCTTCATCGTGATCAATTACTTCTTTTTGTCTTTATCAATATCGTTATTATCGCTCTCTCCCTAGAAATTCGAGAATCATGAAGCAAAGGTAAAAATTTAAAAAAAAGAAAATATCGAATCAATTTGTTTGAACTAATATTTTGTCTATTCTTCTCTTTGTTGTTACTGTTGTTTGAAAAACTGGTTAAACGTTCCTTTAAATTAATAAAAACACACAAGTAGATGAATATAATGATAACAAACAAGAAATGATAATATATATTTGTGCTGTTGCACCGTTACAATTGCACGCATCGTCTGCGAAAAATCCGGATAGATTAGATTAGATTATACTTACATATATAAATACAACTTTTTTGATGATAAAATTTTTTAATACATTTCTCTCTTTCTCTTTCCATCTTTTTATTCTTGCTTCTTTCATCTTGCGATATTCTAAACAATTTAATAGATATTAGAAATAGTAATTAAAAAGAAAAGAAGATTATTACCATGAAAATTTTTTCACATTTAAAAAAATCTTCTCAATTTACGAGTATTATCTTTAAATATTATTCAATCTTTTAAAAATCATCAATCGATATTTTTACAAAGACATAAGAGAGATCTTCTAAATCTAAATATAAGGAAGAATGATATTATTCGAAATGAAAAAAAAATTGAATCTCATTCCTCACCTGAATGTATTGTATCTCGTCTGAATTTATTGGCGTATCGATAGCGGATGATGGAACGGTGAGGAGGTAGGAGAAGTTGCGTATAGCCAATGATAAACCGAAGGTGGACACTGTTAAGTCGTTCTTGAGTAGCGGCTGTTGGTGAACCTATTCTCCAGCGTGTTTCGATCTTCCCAGTGAACGTGTCAATTACGGTGTAGTTAGTGTGTAAATTGTACGATTACTAAAAATAAAATAATAATGGAATCAATGATGCTTGCTTTTAGCATCTGGAGGCTCGTTAATCTTCGATTAGCTGATCAATTTATTACTTGGAACGACTTAAATCACATGGTGTTCTTGATGAAGAAAAAAATTTTGAATCGGTTTTATTTCTTTCTTGAGAAAAATATCTATATATAGCAGAATAAATTGTGGATCGTACATTATTGATATATTTAAATGAGAAAAAAGGAAATGTTCAATAGAAATTGTTATTACGGTATTGAAAATATAAACTTAAATATATGATTTTATGAATAAGACGTACCTGAAAAGTCCATAATACGTAACATCCAATTAACAATTCATGACTCGATAAGAACTGAAGAACACAAGTGACGTGTTTCAAAAAATCGAGGTCGCGAGTTTTTTTTTTGCTTTCTGATCGCGAATATTTTCCGTTGGAAAAGCTCGAAACTAAAAATAATGTTCGTCAATGGAAGAACGGAAGGTCTTGAGTGATCGATTCGAAAAAAAATTTTGTCCTGATTTGATTGAAAAGGGCAAAGAACTTTTCATTTCATTTCATATTTGTTTTTCACGAATTTTGATACTATAATAAAAAACGATGCGAGTGAAAAAATGATACAAATTGAAAAGTTTCGCGGCGCCTAAACTCACAAAACCATATAATCATATAATGATCGAATCATTTGTGGATATCTTCATTTTTAATTGAACTTCGATAATAGTTAATCTCATATTGATAAGGGGGAGCATTTTGCAATAGAATTTTTACCAATAATATATGAACATCTCATACAATTTCTGTTATTTCTTTATTTTTTATTTGGACAATTCAATTACGAAACTTGTTACATTTTTGATCTGGACTAAGTTATAACAGAGCATGTCACTTAATTTACAATTTTGATGATTTTTTTATCAATATAATCAATAATAAGTATATCACTTTAATCTTGTACATTTTTTCTTCGATAATAATTTTTCCAAGAATCCAATTTTTTTTTATATAAAAATTCATTTTTTTGTTTACATAATAATAATAATATAATAATAACATTATATATTTTTACATTTTTTTTATAATTTATATAATAGCTTTGATTAAATAATCAAATATTTTAAAAATTTTCATAAATATAATACTATTTATTTCATTTAATTAAACGAGTCGTCCCATGTAATTATTTTCTTAACGATCTCTTTCCAAATAATTCTTCTTTCCAAATAGTTCTTACCATTGCGAAAGAATCTGTATTCTTAGAAGCATCCAAAACGGCAATGACCGCGATTTACAGTTCGCATTTATGGTAACGTGCCGTTGATTAATTGGTATAGTTTTCGAATATATCATATTCGATCTTATAATTTCTTTCATCACATTGCATCGATCGATTATTTGTTCTCATATTGGTCAACAATGTGAAATGACATCATATATCTTTTTTAGAATAAATTTCAAAGAATGTAAGACCTATCACAAAAGAATTGAAAAAAAGAATCTCACAAAGGAATTCGAAGCAATTAATCTTTTCTTTAGCTTTAATTGGTTCGACGATCAATTGGGTCATAAAATTGACTAACATTTACGTAATATTTCATTTTACCAAATGATATTTTTAAAAGAATACTCATATATAAAAATCTATCAAATCTAATCAAGACGATATATAAAAATCGATGTTATTAACAATATCTCGGTCCATCATTATCTTTATCGATCAATGTACAATACAAATCTCGTATTTGTACATATTTTCAATTTGTATTTATCAGAGAAAAAGAAATTCGATACAAGAATAAGAGAAAGAATATAAATATTGTGATAATAATAAAATATTTATTTTACGATTTTCGTGAAATGATAAATCATCGATAAGAATCAAAATATTTTTATCGATTTTAATCGATCAATTTTTATACGTTGGAAAACGATTTATATTGGAAAAATATTTATTTTATCAAAAATAATGATTGAAAATTGAATGAAAATGTCAATTTCAATTGATCATAGAAGATTATCGAGCGAAATCGAGATCGACTTTCCACGTAGGCCGCGTATCTTATCGCGAGATCTAACATTAGATTTCACAGGAAAGCACAACGAACAGCAGTTGCGAGAGCACCATCACTGATTCCGTGCTCTGCAGTAATCTGTGATTAATTAATTCTTTAATCCGTTTTTTTTTTTATTATTGCACAGAGTACAAGGACATTGAAGAAACATGGGGTGAGTTTTTTTTTGAGATTCGTTCATTATTTTTAAAAAAAAGATCTCATCGTTAATAATTATTCATAATCTTTTCCATTTTCTTCTTTTCCTTTTTTTGTATTCAAATAATTTATATCGATCTTGATTTGAACGAAAAAAATTTTATTTTGAATGAAGAAGATCTATAAAATTCCATCCCACGTGTAGTTAGATGTATAAATTCTTGTACATGACTGGCAAGATTCTAGAAGGGTGGTGCACATCCTGCTTTGCACAATACAGCTAAGTTTGGTTTAACCCCGAATGAGAAGGCTGGGATAAAAGCCCATTCTATTTCTTCTTACTCGATTGACAGTCGTCTACCTGAAACTTTCGGTGATATTTTAGTCTCTGAATTGAAGTTTGATCATAAGAATCGTTAGAGAGTGAGTTAAGTGTATTACTCGTTCGTAGATATTAAGGTTAATGTATATATAATATATGTTTTGTAACAATATTGAAATTGGAATACTGTTGTCTTCATTCGTTTAAAAGTAATTTTTGATTTAATTTTTATTATATTCATATTTGTGAAACTGATTTCGTTTTATTAAATGAAGTAGTAAAATTGTTGTTCTCCACATTACAACTTTTTATCGATTTCCTACCGTCTATCAACACTACTTCTATATCTAATCAGTGATTTTATCATCTGTAATTCTGTTAATTATCTCGCTATGCGAATTCGAAAATAATAAATTTTTAAGAAAAAAAAGGAGAATACATATTTATTTTCTATCAAAAACATATATATGTAGATGATCCTTAATTAAATATCCTTAATAAATAAGTGTGTATAATTATAATTGTATATAATGTAAATAAAAATCAATATCTGCATCTTTTTAATAATTATAAATACAAAAACTCTAAAGATCTAGTATTAAAAACATATTTCGATTAAATTAAAAAAAAAAATCTATAAAATTATGTAATTATTTTTATAAGAAAAAATTAATTGAATAATTTGATAACAATTTTTCAATATAAATTTGTCAATTCTTTAATCCTTTTGTGTTACATAGTGAGGTTCCCGAAGTTTCGGAAACAAGGAGAGAAATCAAATGATTTTTTTTGCTTGTCGATTTTTCCATCACGCATATCCGTGTCAATGCGACCACACACGGAAAATCGACACCGATCGCGTGAAGCACTGTCGAAGTTCAGGGTGTTGATTTCAGTTCCGGCGGTCGAACAATACTTGTAGTCCGCACTTTCTCGCGTTCAGTATCGAGTAACATCCACGAGAAATCGACGTATATACATCTTGACCACGACCAATTTCACGATTCCTTACCGTTGATCGATTATACATGGGATCAGGCAAGAACGATGGAAACATTGTTCAACAATAGATTTCTAAAACAATATATACAATCAATTTCTTAAAAAGTGTTCATTATCATTGTAACATTTTAAAAAATAAAAAAAATAAAAATGATAATTTAAAAAATTGATTAATATTTTCATTACTGTTAAAAAAATATTTGTCTAAATAAATATTTGAACTTCTTAAACAAAAATAAAAATTTGGACGGAAGAAATTCAAAGATAAAATTTCATAAAAATATTTAAAAACATATTTTTTTTTTAATATTCTATCTTCTTCTTTTCTTTTCTTTATTTTAATGAAATTTAAATTATCCATATCTTATTTATGCAAAATTTTATATATTGTTTTTAATTTGTTCCTGACTTATTTCAGCGAGAAAAGCGTATCCGATACTGGAGGTAATAAATATCAGAAAGACAAGGCTCCGAATATCCCCAAGAGTGGCCACGAGGTACGTAAAAACATGGAACGTGGTCTGCACGAGCGGGACCGTGTTGGTGTCCAGGACTTCGTTCTTCTGGAGGATTTCGAGAGCGAGGTGGCTTTTATCGATAATCTGCAAAAGCGTTTCAATGAGAATCTAATCTATGTAAGTAAAAGATATTTTTTATTAAACAGTTGTTCTTAAAAGAATCTGAAAGCATGGTTCTGCTTTCTTACTGTCAAACATAAATGTATATCTATAAATAAAAATAAAAAATATACATAATATAAATTATATAAATTTGATTTTTGAGATTTATTTATAGAAATATATTAAAAATTTTATTTAATTCGATATCGAGAATCAATAAAGTTAAATTTATAGAACTTTTTTTTTATCTTGTTTAAATTTAAATAGGTAGGAAGTAATGTCTTGATAAGCATTTATTTGTTAGATTATTGTTCGCAAACTTATTATCAGTTCGTTCAAGGAACAACGTTTTGGATAAAGATTGTTGATAAAGATTATAAAATAAAATGAAGCATTATTTAAAAAATGAAGAGATTTAAAAATATAAGATAATATTTATCTAACATTCCATAGATAAATTTTTTCAACTTATTTTGAATTTTTTATTTCTAAAATTAATTTTAGATTTACAACTATATGCAGAAAATATACTAATTCAATTATTTGTACTTCAAATATATTTTTAAAAATATATAATTCAATTTAGTAAGATAATTTAATTCATTAATAAATTGCTTTTCTATACTTATAACAATTTTATTTTTTATTTCTGTATTCAAATTTTTCTCCTTTCTATCTTTCAGACATACATTGGTCAAGTGCTGATATCAGTGAATCCCTACAAGAAATTACCAATTTATAATCCAGAAACTATTCAGTACTATCATGGAAGAAACTTCTTTGAGGCTGCACCACACATGTAATAAAAGATATTAAACTATAAAATATGATTGATAATTCAAGTCTTTTTTTTTTTTCAGTTTTGCGCTTGCTGATACTGCTTATCAGTCATTGTTGAAGGAGAATTTGGATCAATGTATTCTCATCTCTGGTAGGAAGCAAGTTAAAGCAAGTTAAGGGTTGGGGCTAGTTATAATGATAAATCTGAACCTGTAAGATTGAATTGCTAGAAAAATCTAGATTTTGCATTAAAGATTTTAATAATTTAAGACATAAAATTTGATTCAATTTATATAAATATAAATTTATATAATTCAAAAATTTTATTAAAAAAATTATAATTTTATAATATATTATATATGTCTTTTACATTCATAATGAAAAATTTACAAAAAATAATTATAAATAGTATATAATTACTAGAAATATGTAATAAAATTAGTCGAACTTTAAAGATGATTCTACTTCTACAACAATGTAATAAATGATACCAAAGATAGATTTAACATTCTTAGAATTAATTGTGTAGGCGAATCCGGTTCAGGAAAAACTGAAGCTTCGAAAAAAGTACTAGAGTTTATTGCGGCTGCCACCGGTCACAAGAAACAAGTGGAAGAAGTAAATGATAAATTAATCGGTAGTAATCCAGTGCTCGAAGCTTTCGGAAACGCGAAGACTAATCGGAATGATAATTCATCGCGTTTTGGCAAGTACATGGATATCCAATTTAATTTTCAGGTACAAATAAAACAATATCTCATTGTTTGTATCATCAAATAGCATTAATATATTTTATCAAATAGCATTGAATTATTTTAAATATTATTTTAAATATCCATATTTATTTATTTTTACAAAAAAATATTTCATATATCAATAAAAAATTTAATATCTTTTCAGGGAGATCCAATCGGTGGGAATATTTTGAATTATCTACTCGAGAAGTCACGAGTAGTGCATCAATCTTTAGGAGAACGTAATTTCCATATATTTTATCAATTAATAGCCGGAGCTAATGAGGAAACTTTGCGAAAATTATATCTAAAAAAAAACTTAGATACATATTATTATCTCAGTAATGGAGTAAGTTATTTTATTTTATAATTAATTAATTATAATGTAAATGTATATTATAAATTATTTTAAATTATATTTAGACAAAAGACACTATAAATAATATCGATGATGTTTCTCAATATAATGAAGTTATGAAAGCAATGAAAACTATGGAAATGAGTCAAAAAGAACAGGATGACTTATTTGCAATAGTGGCATCAGTATTACATATGGGAAATGTTGGTTTTACCGAAGAAGATGGTGTCGCGCAAATTTTGAAGCCAGCTTCTGTTGAAGCTGTTGCTTCGGTAAATTTATACATATCATTTATAAATTTGAATTTTTTTTTATTCATATGATAGAAATTAATCAATCAATAATTATTTTCAATTTTTCTATTTCATTTATAGTTATTGGGTTGCGACATCAAACAATTAGCAGAGGCTTTTACAAATCGCACTATAGATGCTCATGGTGATGTGGTTATTTCTCCACTAAACAGAGAATTTGCCATTTATGCACGAGATGCATTAGCAAAAGCTGTATATGATAGATTGTTCACATGGCTGGTGACTAGATTGAATAAATCTTTGCAACCTATTAATAATCCTAAAAAGAAAATGGTCATAGGAATTTTGGATATTTATGGTTTCGAAATTTTTCAGAAGAACAGGTATATAATCTTTAAAATTAAATAATATTTCTTTTAATAACGATTTATTGAAGGTATCGTTCAACAGCTTCGAACAATTTTGTATAAATTACTGTAATGAGAAATTACAACAACTATTTATTCAATTAACGTTAAAATCAGAACAAGAGGAATATTTAAGAGAAGGAATAACATGGGAAAATGTTCAATATTTTAATAATAAAGTCATATGCGATTTAATTGAAGAAAAATATAAAGGTATTAATTTGAATTCATAGATTAATGAAAATTGTATACATAATATATTTTATTTATTTATATTTATAGGTATAATATCTTTAATGGATGAAGAATGTCTTCGTCCTGGAGAACCAACAGATTTAAGTTTTCTGGAAAAATTAAATGTAAATTTAAACAATCATCCCCACTATATAAGCCATATGAAAGCGGATCTACAAACGCAAAAAGTTATGGGGCGTGATGTACGAAATTAAATTTCTCAATTTCTTATAATCTTCTAATATAACATTTTTACATAATTATATATTTTAGGAATTCAGATTAGTGCATTATGCTGGCGAAGTAACATATAATGTTCGTGGATTTCTTGAGAAGAATAATGATTTATTATATAGAGATTTACGTGAAGTAATGTCACACACGACGAATTCAATTATTAAGGTACTTTCATCAAATTACACAAATATTGTTTCTTTAATTTTTTTATATTAAATATTGTAATTTTATAGAACGTGTTTGATGTAAAAGATTTGACAAGCAAAAAACGACCAGATACCGCTATTACACAATTTAAAAATAGTTTAAATAATTTAGTGGAAATTCTTATGGGGAAAGAACCTTCATATATTCGTTGTATAAAACCTAATGATTATAAAATGCCCAGTAAGTTTCAATGATTTCTGTTTTATTATATTTGAAAAATATTTTACATATCTTAGAATAATTGTAATATTGTTTTAGATCAATTCAACGATAAAATTATCTTGCATCAAGTAAAATATTTAGGTCTTATGGAAAATCTAAGAGTGAGACGAGCTGGTTTTGCCTATAGAAGACCATATGAACAATTTCTACAACGTTATAAATCTTTATGTCCACAAACGTGGCCTAACTATCATGGTTCTGCTAAAGAAGGTGTACAAATCCTCGTATGTCATCTTGGTTTCGAACAAGATGAATATAAGATGGGCAAGTAAGAACAAAAATTTTTAATAAATAAATATAATTTTTAATTTTTATATATTAGAAATATATCTAATATTAGATATAATTTTGATATAGCACAAAATTATTCATTCGATTCCCTAAAACATTATTCGATACGGAAGACGCTTTTCAAATGAAGAAACATGAGATAGCTGCTATTATTCAAAGTAAATGGAAATGTATACTAATAAGACGAAGATATCTTCATTTGAGACAAGCAGCAATAGTTTTTCAAAAGTATATTCGAAGATGGTTAGCAAAACGTGAAGCTGAAAAGAGACGAAAAGCAGTTATTACTATTCGACGGTTATAAATCAATTTCCTTATTTAAATATGTGCTTAATATTTTAAATATCAATAATATATTAAAATAATTTCATACAGATTCATCGAAGGATTCATTACACGAAATGGGCCACCAACTGAAATTAATGTTGCTTTTCTCGAATTAGGAAAAAAACAATGGTTAATTAAACTCTCTAAGACACTTCCAGTTGGTATTTTAAATAATTATTGGCCACCATGTCCATATATTTGTCGAGAAGTAAGTTATATAAGTTTATATTTTTATATTTAATCATTTCTTTATAAAAAAAAAAATTATGATTGAATTTAGGCTTCTGAACATTTACGTATCATGTACAAAAAATGGAAAGCACGTAATTACAGATTAGCTTTGTCAAAAATAGATAAAAAACAGTTCGAATTAAAAATTTTAGCTGAATTTTTATTCAAAGGCAAAAAGAAATCATATGCAAAAAGTTTTGGACAAAAATTCCAAATTGATCGACTTGGTGCTGAACACATAACATTGAAAGAAAGCTTTATTAATAATATTCTTTCCAGAGATGAAACTATACAAGTAAAAAGTTTTTTATACTTAAAATTTACATTTTTTAAATTTTAATCAAAATAAATTTATTTTTCTTTTGCTTTTTTAGTATATAACTCCTGTTATTAAATATGATCGACATGGTTACAAGCCCCGCGAAAGAGTACTAATTTTAACAGAAAATGCTGTATATATTTTAGACATCTTAAAAACATTCAAACTTAAACATCGTTTACCTTATAAATCCATTTTAGAATTAGTTGTTACTGGAGAATCAGATAATTTATTGATTGTTAGGATACCACCCGAATTAAAAAAGGACAAGGTTTGGTTTATTATGATGTTTAAAAACATAAATAAAATATATCTATTTATTATTATATTTATTTAAATACATATGGTATTCTGTTTAGGGTGATTTAATTTTGGAAGTGCCACATATAATAGAAGCATTAACAAAAGCAATTGATATTACTAACAATCCAAATATTCTTAAAATTGTTAATACAGAATCGTAAGTATAAATATAAATGATTTATATTATTAACAGTATATGTATTAATCTAAAGAATATTTAATTATTTTTCAGAGTCTCACATAAACTAGTCAGTGGTAAAGAAGGTGTAATCGAATTCAGAACTGGTACAACTCCAGCCATTAGTAAAAACAGACAAAGCGGACATTTACTAGTGGTAAATAGAACATTCAGTGATATGGAATATTCCAAATAAAATATAACTTTTAATTTGTATTTATGTATTGTATTTATAATATTGTAGGTGGCCTCTCCATAATATCCAAACAATATTTTAAATGATCTTGTACTTAGAAAGAAGTGTTCAACATATAAATGCATGATACGTAATGCAGCCTTAATCAATGTGATTTAGAGTGAAATTTTATTAAGAAGAGATAATATATTAATATTTAGTACATTTATTAAATGACACTCGCAAATTTGTACCTATATAAGTTAATGTATAAAATATCTTATGAAATGTTTATTTTTGTAATTAGCGAATTATCAGTGAAATGAAAAACTTTTGTCACTGATATGAATTAATTAAAAACAAAACTTTTGTGCCTTCTATGAAACTATTATCAAATAATTGCACAAAAAAATAATTTATTGCAAGATATTTTATAAGTGCACTGAAAGTTAATATTTTTTTTTTCTATATTTATATTCCATAAGTTATTGTGCCATTGATTTCATGTTCAGAATTATTCTATGGAATAACAATATAAAATTAAATTAAAATAATAATTTTAAGTTTTAATAGGTACATGATTTTGCTTTATATTTCCTGTTATTTGAATCCTTATACATATATATTAGCTTAGATTAAGTTAAATAATTAAATATTTTGTATCATTTATTTTTATTTTCTATAAATATGATAAAATACAGTTACTATATAAAAACATCTATATTTATGATTTTAAATAAAAATTAAAAAAAATATTCTTTTTTGATATTAACATTGAATAACCTAATTTTTTTTTAAAATAGATGAATCTTTTTTTGTAAGAGATTTCTTTCCTTCTAAAGCTTTCTCTCTCAATTCATCTTCCATTGCTTTGTTAACTGTTTTTGTTATCATTTGTTTTAATTTATGTGCTTCTTCAAATTTCTTCTTTTTAGGCTGAATTGGTGCATCTATGAATAAGAAAATTTAAACTTTATATGAATAAAAATAAATAATTTTGTTATTTAAAATTTATAAATTTATGAATATTAATAAAAGTAATTAAAAAATAAAATTTAATAATCAAATATAGTCATTCATAAATGAAATTAATATATATTACTTACTATTTCGTCGTCGAATAGCGAAATTTTTCTTATTTTTATTTTTTTCTTTTACTGTTGATGGTAATTTTGTTTTTACTTTTAATTTACCTTGGGCCATTTTCTATATATTAATTTTATATTAATAATTAATTATATTTATGTGCGTATATTTTATTTTACTCTTATAAAAAGCTAATCTCTTAACTTATTTAACCTAACCTTTATTTTATAGAAAAAAAATACTTTCGCAATTATACGAAAAAAATGATTAAAAATCTATTATATATCTTTAGTTTATCTTAGAAATATTTTACTTCATTTTCGATTTATCAAACATAAAAATTTATATAACGAAAAAAAAAATTTTTAAATCAATTATAATATCATAAGTTGTTATAATAAAATAAACATTTTTTATTATAATACAATTATTAATAAATCAAATATTTTAATAAATTTGTAATATTTTCATTATAAATTCAAGATTTATATATCTAATTCAAAATTAATTAAGTTCGTATATTGTCTTTAATAATTTACATATAGCATTCATAATATATTTTTTCTTATTGCTTTCATCAGGTCGTTCGATTTTTTTTTTATAAAATATTATATTTAAATTTCAATTATTAATTATTCAACGTAAAAGAATAGAACGAACAAAATGGCTTTATCTAAACCTAGAAATTTAATTCTTCAACTTACCAGTGCTTATTTTGAGCGACTTTACACTAGCCCAGTGAAAACTAAAGCAATTACTAGGTATATTGCATAAACATTAATTTAATTTAATTTTTAAATTATATTTTAGGAAAATATTGTTTATTTTTTCAGTTGTATTATCGCTACTCTCGGAAATTTCTTGTCACAAAAAATTTCTGGTGTAAAACACCTTAATGAAGATAGTTTACTCGCATTTGCTCTTTTTGGGTAAATATAAGTAAATTATAAGTTCAATTTCTTAAATAAAACTACATATTTATAATTCGATATTCCATTAAAAAATATTTTATTATGTTGAGATATTATCTATTATTTATAGGTTAATCTTTGGAGGTCCACTTCCTCATTATTTTTACACATATATACAATTATTTGTAAGAAATCCTCTTATGCTTTTGTTAGTAGAAAGATGTTTATATACACCCTGTTACCAAGCATTAGCATTATACATGCTATCTTTATTTGAGGTATAATTTATTAATTTATACATATTAATTTATTTTGATTGCTTGTATAATTTTATATATTGACTTATACTATTAAGTATACTATTATTAAGTTAAATTATATATTTAATTTTATTTCAATAATTTGAATTGAAATTTTAATAGGGTAATACACATAAAGATGCATGTAAACAAATGAAAAGTTTATATTGGCCAGTAATTACTGCAAATTTAAAATATTTAACATTACTTCAATTCATTAACTTAAAATATGTTCCACCAATTGTAAGTTGAATCCATTAAATTTTTCAAAATTCAAAATGCTTAAAATAAAATTATATATTTATAAATTTGTAGAATTTCAAAAATTAATATATATTTGATGATTTTAGTTACGTGTTCTTGTGGTAAATCTTATTGGTTTCTTTTGGGCTATATATCTTGCACAGCAACGGAGTAAACAATCAAAAATAACTGGAATAAAAAAATAATAATGTAAATTTAGTGCTAACATTTGTTATTAAATATAAAAGAGATGATTAGTTAATTGGGGTCCATATTTGGTAAGGATAATAATATATTATAACTGTAAATAATTTCATTCCTATATTAAAATTTTTAATGTATTATGCTATTATTATATATTATATATAATTTAAAAATTGAAATATATTGAGTTATATATATTGAATTAGATATCATCTATAAATGTATAAAGATATTTACAAATAAATTTTATATGTTTTGTGAAACAAAAAGGCAATTTTTTAAGCTTTTTAATTTAATCACACAACAACAATACAGAGTATATTACAGATATAATCAGAATTTCTTTCATTTCAACGATGGTAACATTTGATGGCCGTAAATTATGAATAATAAATATTAAAGTCAAGAGTCATGGTGTGCAAAATATAACAAATTTTTACTCTCATCTATTCATATAAATAACTTCATATTTTATTAGAATTTTATAATGTAAAACACAAATGATAAAATAATTTTTTTAGTTATTATATTAATTCTATAAAATAAGTATTGTATGATAACTATTTATGTTTCAATTTTATTTCAAAGATATGCATCATGACAAAATTAATATTGCATCGCCATAACAATTGACTATTTTTTTTTTTTAAAAGTGAGTCAGTCATTATGCAAGAGCTAATTCTACATAGTTCTCCTAACTATAAACAATGTAGACTTCTCAAATATGATTTTTTAACCCTATACATATATTTTCAAGACTTAACTTTGAATAATCAAGACTAATCTAATTATGTCTTTTAGTATGCTGCCTGGCTTTACAGCCAAAAAAAAATTTTCTGACTAGTATTCAGGTAAATTGAGTATTGCCAGTAAATGAAACTTTAAAAATTTAACATTATTTTTATACAATTTTCTTATTTTTAAAATTGATAAATACTAACTATTCGTGATATAAATAAATAAATAAATATGTAAATTAGAAAAGAGACATATAAATAAATAAACAATTTACTGAATATTTAATATGTAAAATAAATAGTAAATGAGCAAAGTGCTACATTTATGCACAATAATATTCTATATACTGTATATTCTATATACAAAAGAAATATATAGAACATTGCACTAAAATATCAATTATTACTTCTTTGAAAAATTATAATATTAATTCGTACGATGTTCTAGTATTTTAATTAATGGAATGTCTAAAATTTGACTAGCTGATGTTTGTATAACAAACAATTATATGATTAAATAATCACGCGGACGCAGAACTACTAGAGTAGTTTTAAATGAATTTTTAAATAATAAAATTGTTATTTGAATAATGCGAGATCTCAAGAAGCTGTAATCAACAGTTCATGATGCTTATAGTCACCATTGCCTTCTTATTGCTGAAGTATTTAGACATATATAAATCTATAAAAAAATGTCATGAAAACTTCATGAAAACTAAAAACTAAAAATTCATGAAATCGTGATGCAATTCAATGATATGATGATAATGTACTTCTAAAAATAATTATATTATAAAATATTGCATTGCATATTAATATTATTAAAATATCTCATCTGATTACCTTTGCAACTTTTTTTAATTTTATTCAAAAAGATTTGCAAAATTTAAAAAAAAAGTAATAGATAAATTTAAATCTTTGACTTTTTTTTTAATAATAAATTTATCCTAATAATAATCAGATTAATAATAATATAAATACCAATCTGTAAGTACATTAAAATCACTCTTTCCTAATGCCTAATTAAAATAAAAATGGAGCAATAATATTAATATATTAATACTGAAGCTGATGATATCATAATGTACTATCATCAGTGAGTATTATTAAGTTACGAGATCAGACATGTAAATGCATATTATGAATTTACAAAGACTTAAAGATCATGCACTATTTAGAATGGCGTATTTTCTTTGTATCTATTTGATACAAAAAAATACATGAAACTTTTTTTTACATTCGTGCCAATTTTCAACAAACATGATTTAACATGAAAAAGCATCAATGGATCTTCACGATATATGCCATTCCAAATCTGACACGTAAAAGGAACGTCGAGTATTTAAGAATCCGCTTAATCGCTTCAACGTGTGTATGATGGACTTCGACTTGGAGAACAACTTGATCGATGACTTGGACTTGACCAATTACTATGTCTGCTGCTATCTGAACTACTCGGTGACGAAGGTGGTGTTGGAGTAGGTCGATGATATGGAATTGGTCGTTTCCTGGCGCTAAAATCAATAACTGTCAATATTGTGATCATCGCAACATTTGTTAATATTCAGATAAATATATTATTTTTAAATAAATTAATATTATATAAAAAAATGTTAATATATAATTAAAAAAAAAAAAAAAAGAACATGCGAAATAAATCATGCAATGCAACAAAAATATCATGCAAAAAAAAATAAAAATGCGTTACTTACCTTATTTTTGACTCTGGTAAAGGAAGGCAGTCAATTAAAAATGATTCACAACGAACAAAAATATATGTATATCGAGAACTAAAGAAAAAGGCTTGCTTTCATAGCAGTAAATACATTTTATTTGTGACTGACATAAAATAAAAGAGAATTTCTACTGTAAATATTTAATTTACAATAATTTATAAGGAAGATACACACATGCTACTTCTACACAATATTTGTAGATTATCTTAAGCGATTACATACAAATGAAAAAGGGGAAGAAAAAATTATACAAACATAAGTATACTTTACTGACTTGAAATAAAATTCGTATATCGGTGCGATAGAGTAAATATACGATCACTTTATATAACACAAATAATGGAGTTCATTGATCGAACGCATTTATAATGTAGAAGTTTACGTGTGTCAATAATAGTCTTTTAGAAAATTACTGAAGCGATACTGATAAAGTTGCAATGTACTATAATATTCATGAATAATTATTATTAAATGACACGGTTTTTTACGTTTATACATAATTAATTATAACTAATCTTTAATGCAGTTAAATCTGCGTCATTCTTTTTTTTTCTTTTTTTAATTTACTTATTATGAAAATAAAATTGATGTGATATGCATCACATGTTAGCTACTACATTATAATTATGAGAAAGTAATAGAAACATCTGTGCGAAGCCATAACTTTATCTTCTATGTCTGTCCCTCGATCTGTCCCTGTAGGACATAATACAAAATGGCATTAGATTAATAAATAAAAAAAATATATTCATACGAATCGTTGAAAACTTATCGATATCGTCGCTTACAAATTGCTTGTTGAATTTTTTAAAGAAATCAATATTTCAATCGTGAAAAAGGCACATCAATAACGAAAAAATAAAATAAAATCAGAAATAAAAAAAAATAAATATTGAAAGAAGATAAACATTTCTACAATCGATGCAACGATGTGGGCTTACAAAATTTGGCATGGTGCGCTGTAATTCCTGCGGCTACGATATCGAAACTATTACATTCTATAATACCTACCTTGTAATACGACGTCTATCTAAAAAGCTAGGTGAGCCGTGACGTCGAGGTATCGACGGAGAACGAGATCTGCTAGAAACAGAACTGCTAGACGTTGAACGAGAAGACCTACTAGAAACACTGCTTGATGATCGGGATGAACTAGAGAAACTTCTGCGACTATGCCTCGAACTAAATATAAAAAAAGATTATATCAAACAAATTTATTATAAAAAAAAATAAAATATATATATATTTTACAGATTACTTATTTACCTTAAAGAAGAACGTGAACTACTCCTGCTATGACTTCTTTTTTCTTTATCTCGTGATATCCTAGACAACGATCGCGAACGACTTCTTGACTTCTTAGAAAGTGATCGACTTCTAGATTTTTTTGATAATGAACGACTACGCGACTTTTTTGACAAAGATCTACTTCTAGATTTTTTTGAAAGAGATCGACTTCTAGATCCTTTTGATAATGACCTCGTTCTACTTCTGGACTTTTCCGGAGAATGAGACGAAGATTTTTTTGAACGTGATGGAGACCTAGATATGGAACGTTTCGATTCTGAAGAAGACCTTGATCTGCTTAATCTCTTTGACCTCACCGGGGATTTAGGAGATTTTTTAGATCTCGATGGTGATGTTGAAGACCTATGTCTAGGAGATGTTGATTTTTTACTCCTCGAAACAGAGCGCGATTTCTTGTCTGTAGAAATAGATCTTGAATGTCGCTGAGGCGATCTGGAAGACCTTTTTTCCAACGATACAGATCTCGTGTACGACTTGGAAGGCGATCTGGAGTAAGATTTATCTCTTGGAGAATGCTTTCTAGAAACAGGGGAACTCTTTTTTGAAGCGGTTGGTGAAACAGATTTTTGCTTCGATTTATTATTCGTAATCGGAGGTGGAGATTCACTTGGAGAACGTAACTTTATAGTAGTATCTTTGTGAGAAATAGATACAGGCGGTGAATGTGAGGATGATTTGCTCTGTGACGAATGTTTCCTTAAAATAATTGGTGAATTCTTCTTGGAAGTACTTGGAGACTTTGATCGATGATTAGTTTTAGCTGTCACACTCGGTGATCTTGATTCTATTTTATTTATGACTGGTGGCAAAGGAGGAGGTGACTCACTAGGAGATCGTATTTTTATAGCTGCTTCTTCTCTCGTTAATGGCAATGCTGGCGAAGGTGATCTGCTAGATACTGGAGACTGAATAGTAGGTAAATGAGATATAGGTGATTTTGACTTAGACTTTTCTTGTATAGGACCAATAGTATTTTGTACTATTTTGGGCGGCTCATTTGGTAAAGCTATATCCAATATATTATCTTCTTTTTTTTCAATTTTAATTTTCGTAGGACTTATTACCTTTTTTCCAAGAGTTTCTCTAGCTTTTGCAGCTAACCCACTCTGCAAACGTTTCAAGGTATGCAATTCTTTAATTTTTTCTTCATCTTCTGCTTTGGGTTCATCATCTGCTATATCGGTTTCATCCTCACTCGAAGAACGCAATCTAACTCTTGGAGTAATTGTTCGCAATTTTCTAGTTTTGGAGTTTGATCGAGATTTCCGTTTGTTATCATGATTCTTTTTTTGATCTCGTTTTTTATTTTCTTCTAATATGTGTCTGTATCGTTCCGGATTTTTTCTTACAGGAGAGTAGCTCAAGGTGGATCGTCTAGATCTACTTCTTGTTCTACTGCGACTTCTACGACGTTCTCTAGATCTTTCCCGTCTATCCCTCTGTCTCCTAGGCGATCTTGATCTCCGTCGAGAATCAGATCTTCTACGTCTAGGAAGAGGTGACAATCTCCGCCGTGATCCATAACGATCATACCTCGATCGACTTCTACTTCTAGATATAGAATATCTGTTATATCTCCTCGGAGATCTCGAGATTCTTCTTCTTCTTGGTGAAGGACTAATTCGTCGTGACCTTGAATATCTTCTAGGAGATCTTCCTCTATCAACCTTACTTCTTGATGGTGATCTATGTCGTCTTGGGGGAGGACTTTTGTGGACAATTGGTGATTTATCCTTTTTCTCTGGTACAACTTTTTTAACAGGAGAATCTTTTCTTTTAACCGGTGGAGTTTCGTTTCGACCTTTTTCTTGTTTCTTTGGTGAACGATTTGATCGAGATTCTTTTGTTGTATTCTCTGTCTCATCGTTTTTATTTTTTTCAACAACTTTGTCATGTTTCATAGATTTCTTCGGCCTCTCTGGGGAACTAAATATTGAATAAATTTATATAATATAATATATAAAATTACTCTCTATGAAAACAATTGTATTTCAAAATTATTTAATTTACCTATCTGACGAACTCTCAGATGACTGATGCTTCCTCTTGATGGCTATTTTTTTCTTCTAGAAGAAGAACAATATGGATTATTATGTTAGACAAAATTATCTAGTGAACACCGATCATGCATATGTACTTGTCAGTAGGATAAAAAAAAAAGAGATTATATTTATTCAAAGATTCTCTGGAGTCTGCTCATTCACTCTAGTACAATATGAATAAAGTGTTTTGGTTGGAGATTAAAATGTGTTCAGAAAAGAATAAAATTGAGGAAATAAAAGTTATAAGTTGAAATGTGAATATTATGTATACTTTAATATTAATCTCTTTGCATTGCACCTAGACCAGAGAACAAGCAGTCTCCTATTCGATAATTTTTCATAAATATGAAAGTGCTTGACACAAAATGAGTGAAAAGGCAACAACAATCGCAAAATTTTATATGAATAGAAAAATTACAAAATTATTATTACATTGAGTAGCGGCATATCTGGTACTCACTCAGGGAATATATCCTGTCAAATGGCGCTGATAATTACAAACAATACTGAGATTTACACTTTTGAAATAATGACTGTTAACTTGAAATCAGATAAAAATCTTTACAGAAACAAGCAATGAATCATGCTTATTCAAAGTTAGGCAGCAACACAAAATATTTTATAAAATCCAATGTTCAATTAACAACTAATAGGAGAAAAATATGAACGGAAATTAAATGTCACATGCTCCTGTTCCACGTGCTAAAGTATATATATATATATATATATAGTTATATATTTATATATATAATTAAATATGTATATATATAGAAATAGAGAGGAAGATAGAACTTTTTCATATTTGTTTCCTTAGCATCATTTTTCCTACCTCATGCTTTTCTTTTGTCTCTGCTTTGGCTTTCTTCTTCTTCTTTTTCTTTTTCTTCTTCGATTCAGTTTCGGAAGAACTAAAAACATAATTAATTATTAAAAATAATTAATTATATTAATAAATTATATTAATAAATAAGTGTAATAATTAGAAATGATATAAAAAATTTTTAAAAATTTAATTACCTGCTATCATCTGAAGCTTCACTAGAATCACTGTCAGAGGAACTAGCCTCAGTCTTCTTATGTTTCTTCTCCTTTTTTTTCTTTTTAGATTTTTCTTTCTTTTTGCTAGCCTTTGGAGATTCCGACCTAGGAAATTCATTCATAGTTATTCTAAATGTTTCACTGAAAACAAATTTAATTTTTTCTTTTTTTTTATTAATAATATTTAGTTTTTTAATTCTTGCAGTGGACGTCTTCCTGTCGACAAGTGCATACCTTGTGCTGACAATAAAGAAAGCTGTAGTACAATGTATCCGTGTGTGAAACAAATACTTTATTCTAATGATACAAGCTACCTGTTGCTCTCAATATATTCGATTAAAAAGTAACAAATCCGAAAAATAATAATTGAGAACGCGATGAAATTTTGACGAAATTTTTGCATTAATCTATCTCAGCATCTGGATAAGGTTTTCAATTAAAAAAATAGAAACTAATTTATACTGATATATATGTATATATGTATATGTATAGGAAATGCAGTGTGTATTTTTTTGAATACATATCAATAAAAAAAAAAATAAATAAATAAAAAAAAAATAGAAAAATTGTATATATATATTTTTCAATTTTTCACTGCAATCCTAAGTAAATTAAATAATAAAAAATATAAATACAACGATACATATACAGGTGAATGTCACAATATCGGGCTATAGCTAACAAACCGACTACATAATCAGTTATTTGAAAGATTTGGTTTTTTATAGAAGATTTTGCGAAATCTTTTTTTGAATAAATCAGGAATAAAGTATATTATGTAAAACCACATCTTTCAAAAGTTACAAAAGACGATTATACAAAATATGAGGAGTATTGATATAATATGGGATTAGCATTACCTTGATAACCATCGATAGGGACGGACTTGTCAGAAAAAAATAGAGAGATGACATTAACAACAAGCTTTATCGATAACAACAACAAAGATAGAAATGCATGATTTACGCGTCAGATTATACGTTATTTGTTTAAAAAACCCGACTATATTTTGTATATATTATATGTATATTAAAGTAAATGTTTGCCTATTTTTTTTTTATATTATTGCATTTTCTTTAAATAAAATCTTATTAATTATTAGTATTATATTATATGAATTCTAGTAAAATAGCAAACATTTACCTCTAATTATAATACCTAAGACAAATACCTAAAAATATAGACTCAATTATTATCTTTTCTTTTTTTCTTAATGCAGAGATTTTATATCATTTTTTATTTTTGCAAGTGCTTTTTATTTTTATTTATTTATTATTATTATTTTTTTTTTTTTTGAAAGTAGACGCGACGACCACACTTACCTACTGAGCCTACTGGGTAGGCACTCAGTCCTCCTCAGTTCTGTTTGAAACAGAGAAAGGTGTATGGGACATGAAATAGTAGGTGAGTCATGAGTCAGTATCTGACAAGAGGTGTGTAGTAAGCAAATGAACGAGTGTGGAACTTGCGGTAAATGAATAATTAACCGGGGGAGGAGAGGAGCTACTACAGGGGGATGTCCGTTCGGTCTTGAAGCCTGGATTCATGTATATTTTTTTCTCATATAGCGCAATAATATTAATTTTCTGCTTAATAATCAAGCTACACATGTATATCATTACATTGCACTATAATATAACACAATATTAGGCACTATCTCATTACTACTATACTATAGTATGCTGTAGTATACCTTTATAATACTACTGATACACTATAGTATACAATATATTTAATTTTTTAATATACCATAGTACAATATAATAATATAATTATTTTAATCTTTTTCTATCTGTGCTTACATTGTCTTCTCCATTTATTTGCAATTAAATTAAAACGAATCCAGCCTTCATTGACCCGTGCACCATTACGTTGTCTTTTACCTTTCCTTCTTGTGCTTCTTTCCCTTTTTTTTTTTGATTGCACTAGCGGACCGCTTTCGTTTCTTCTTTTCCGGAGCGGACGTTGTGTCCGGAGCTGGACTTGGTGTTCGTACTAGTTCATACACTTTGCTCGCTGCTGCTCTTGCTTCAGCTTCGCGCGCGTGCCTCTCCGGATCTAGGCTACTTCCTTCCACGAAGAATTCCGATATGCCAAATGCTTCGCGTAGTTTTGCATTTTTTTCTTGTTGCGCTTCGGCAATTTGGTGTGTCTCTCGTACACTAAAAAAAAAAAATACACATTGCATGTCATTTCGCATCACACAAATTATAGGTTTAATCAAGTGATTAATGATAAAAATTAATAATAAAAATTCTTGGATCATTGATCAATTTTAATAAACAAATTAAATTATGAAAGAAACATTTGTCGGATAAAAATTAAAAATCCCTCTATAATGATCATCATATAACAACATCGAAACTCTATCTAGTAAACCATATGCAAAGAACACATTGACCCCGTGCATCGAATACACCAAACTCACACATAGACCTAGAAACACGTGGCCATCGGAAATGTCGTTCGAAAACCACATTCGAAAAATATCTGCTCAATCTTCAAGAATTCGAATCTCTCTCTTTACCAATGAATAACTTGTCATATAAGATAAAAAAATCCGATCAATGTAATAGCGCTGTGTATAAAAATAAACACCGCCGACGAGAAAGGGACGAAAACAGATAACATGACCCGATTTCAATATTTTAATCGAATCTTCACAGGGGGTGGAAAAAAAAAAAAGAATTCGTACCGCGTCGAGATTTTCACCGTCATCGTAGCGCGGTATCGGAACACCTCGATAACCGCTTAATTATTGCCGAATTTCGCGATGATCCATAGAGCGTATAATGAGATCCGGCAAAGAAGCGTTGTAGAGATGGTGGGCAGCGTGTTCTTCGATGTAGCGGCGGCGAACTTCGATGGAACTATCCGGACAATGCGACAAAGCAATGACATAACACCGAAGAGAGAGACTATACCTAATAGTAGACTAGGAGAAATCGAGGCGGCCCCTCTTCTACCCCGAGTGAAAAGCAGTAGCGGTAAGCGAGGCCGGGGTCGGCCGAACCACCCCTACGCCAACGCTCGAGCGCGGATCAATACAATCCAGCTGTTCTCTTTTCTGCTATCCCTTTCGCGCCACTACTTGCTACACGCTCGAATTCAACACTCCACTCGCGGAGGTATTGTTAAACGGAGATCAACGAGTGGAATGATTTTTATTTTTTTTTTCTTTTCATTCTTCATTTCTGCCACCCCTTAACATACTCTTTTGATTAAACAGATAGATTAAAAATAACAATTGATATTGCGTGTATAATTAATCAAATGTCTTGTAATTGCTGTTTTAGAATATTAAACTCATTGTTTTTTCTTTTTTATTTTATTCCTTTTTTACTGTTGTTGAAATTAAATTTAATTTTATAAGATTAAATTTTATTTATAACAACAACAAATTTATTTCTTGTATCGTAATTTCGAAATCAGAGTTTCGATATTTGATGTGTTAAAGGGTGACAGTTGTTTACAGGGAAATGTTTCCCTTTTGTGAAGGATTAAGGGTCAACAATGTGAGTCATCCCCATACAGAATATAAAGAGAACATTTGCTGTTTTAATCCCTCGTTGATCATTTGTTTTTTTCTTTTTTAATTTTTTTTCTTTTAAATATTC
>NW_006263359.1:376812-380301 GCF_000469605.1 Apis dorsata | reverse complement strand
TGTGTGTGTGTGTGTGTGTGTGTGTGCGCGCGCAGCAATATTTTCTTCGATTCTAGCAAATTGCCATTAAAAATATCGAATATGCATATACAACAAGTAAACGATAATCTATGATTAGAGAAATTCAATTCTGATTCAATTCCTCTTCACAGATATTCGTAATTAACTCAGAGATAAACTTAGAAAATCTAACTTAGAAATAAAAATATTTTACATGGAATAATTCATTAATTTCAATTAATTTAATTTAATTTAAAATTATTTCAAAATTTAATAACAATAGTATAAGAATAAAAAAATATTATGTTAAAATGATTCTTCCGAATAAAAAATAAGATAAGATTAAAAATACACATTAAAAATTATATATTCATTATGCAAAAGAAAGAAGTTAAAAATTGTTTGTGATAAATTCACCTGACGACGGAGCGCATGTTGCTTCGCCGTCCGGCGAGGAGGTGGAGTTGTATGCGCTGACAACAGCAACAATGCTGTCGCATCTGCAGTTGTGTACGTTTCTTTCCATTTGCTGCTTGCAATTTTCGTTTTCGCGATCGTTTCATTACTTTTTGTCTATCCAGAAAAAAATTTCCTCTCCATAACGTTTCAAAAAATGCACGGCCATCAGCCGGACCTCGTCCTCGAGCTGGTTTCAAAGGAGTTACCGTCACAGACATAATCATTCCTTGAATCTAAAATCCACGATGCCAGAATTCTTTTCTTCTTTTTAAATTAATAATATGGAATGAAAATTTAATTTCTCTGTAAAATTAAATTCTCTTCTCTATTTATAAGCATAATGTTTGTTGATCCCTTCATAGAAATAATCCTTGATAATCCTTTTCTTTTTTTTTAGTTTTCTTTATATCCTTTATATAAATGTCTCCAAATTATATATCTTAATATATCTGTCATAAAGTCCATAATAATATATTACGTGCCATATATTCCAATATTATTATTAACAAATTGTTTCATCTCGTTTAGTAGTAGTAATTTTCTGGCAAACCTGAAGATCAAACTATAGACTTGAATAATTAATGATTGGATAATTAAATGAGCGTTAAGCACGATCGGTCCTTAATTTAAACTGCTAAGGAGCTTTGTCGGTCGCACGAATAATTCAGATGCAGCTTTATTCTTCTTAGGGCAGGCTTTAATAGTTTAGGCGGTTGGAAGGGGGATGAGGATTGAAGGCAAAGATAATGGCTTCCTTCCCTGATTATACCAGCATCGTATTCAAATGCTCTGCTATCTTACCAAGAATAATCATCCGGCGGCGATGATAAAAATGTTACTCTTCATCTTAGCTTTTCTTTCTTCTTTTATTCTCTTTCTTCCTATTTTTTTTTGTTCACGAAAAAAATATTTTGTCGCTCTATCAATTGTTTCTATCGATAGTAATTAACATTAAAACGAATTTCTTTTTAAAACAATATAATTTTTTTATTTCTTTTTATTTGAAATTATTCGATAAGTCTTTTTCTATTAATCTCTTTTATTTTTAGTAAGTTTTATATAGTGATGTATATATATATATATATATATATATTGTTGTATAGACATATATTTTAATGGCTTGTGTAAGAATATAGGAATATATTATAATTTTATTTTAGCTTATATATTAAGGAAGACTTCGTATCAGGCACACTATAGTTGCTACACTTCGACTCGTACACTGAGTGTATCAAGTTCAAAGCAAGACATCTTATTTAATTATCGTCGATTTATCGACTTGGAGACACATGGATTTTTTTATAAAAAATTTTAGATTCTGTATAAATTTTCCGACTTCTCTTTTCCAATCACTTGAGATATATGTAGATTATATTCTTGTAAATCTTCAAGTCGAAATCATTTTTTTTTATATTTGATCTTCTATATTGTTTTTTTGATTGACAAAATTTAAAGATGTGCGTATTTTTATGGAACATGTGCGTGAATATTAATCAGTACGGAGATTCAATTCAATTGTTAGACGAACACAAAAGATTTCCCTTCTTCTTTCAAACTCAATCTATATACTTTATATTACACTTAACACGATGATTTATCACTTATTATTATTTAGAATATAATATAATATAATATATATGTGTATATATATATATATACATATATGTGTATATATATATACAATCATCTACGCTAATGGAAGACTTTTGTGATTTGCTTGCAAGTATATCACGAAACTGTTACATGTTCCCTCCTACTTGGTCTCTTTTTTGTTTTTTTTTGTTTTTTTTTTTTTTTTTTTTTTTTTTTCTTTTGATTATTGGCCGACGATTCGTATACTCGACGAAAGTCGACGCCACGTAGCGTCGCAACGCCGGTCCATCCTCGCACTGAGGTGGAAAGAGTAGAGTATGAGAGATGCTGGAATAGAATTCTCCCTCTCCCTGCTCGACCCTTTACATATCTCTGTTTCTCTTTCTGTATACCTCTGTGTCTCCCTCTTTTCGTGGGTGGCGCCGGCGCTATGAGATACGTCGATATCGGCCGCGTAACACCTCTGAAAGCTGACTGAAGAGAGAGAACGTAATGTCTCCACCCTCCAATAATATTGGGTTTAGCGGGAATCTGAGCTACCGATTAGAAATTGCTTCTGTTCCAACATTGCGTTTATACACACTCGATTCACTATATTAGATTCAAACTTCGAAATCTTTCATAAGCCAAATCTAAGAATTTTTGAATACACGCGTTTTAAGATATAAATGAATGAGTTTGGATTAAATATTAATAATTTTAATTGTAATTTCTTCATTATGCTAAATAAGGAGAAAAAAATTAAAATAAATTAGAACTTTCTTTTTGTAAATTTTTTTAAATAAAATTTTCTTAAAATATTTATAATTTGAATATTTTGAATTAGATAAAGTCTAATATTATTAATATATATAATTGTTTAAATAACTATGAAGTTGCATGCAATTTCATATTATAAAATTGCTTAAAAAATGCAATTTGTTCATTTTATTTATTTATTTTACTAAATTTTTAATATGACACAATATATATATATATATATTATACAGAATTAAAAATTAAAAAAAGAAAAAATAAATAAAAGAAATATACTTACTTTACACGGCCAAATTCATCTCTAGATATTGCTGGTTTAGTGTCAGTTCCCATTAACATCGATCTATATGATTCTACTTTCTTTGTTACTTCTTCAGATGTAAATCTATAAAACATAATGAAAAATATAAAATAAAAAATAACTCCAATATCAGTTTAATCATAGCGAGTTAAGTTAAGAAATATATTGCATAGAAAAAATTGAAGCCAAAGATAAATTAAATCCAATTAAAGTTCAAAATCTCATTTAGTATTGAGTACAAGAGATCAATGAAGCTTTATACTTTTTTTTATATATAACATACACAATTTTTTAATTTATTTTCAAAAACAATTCTATTTTTTATGATATTATTATAATATCATAATAAAAAAAGAAATTTTATATATAAAATTATTAAT
>NW_006263359.1:366788-376565 GCF_000469605.1 Apis dorsata | reverse complement strand
AATTAAGCAATTATGATTACAATAATAATAAAGAAAAAAATAATAAAGAAAATTTATATATAAATATTATAAATATTATAAATATATTATTATATATATATATAAAATAATATAAATATATTTATATATAAATATAATATAATATTATAAATATAAAACATATATTGTTCCTTACCCCTGTTCCTCCAAAATATCTGCTAATTCTGCACATTTGACTTCAACTTTTCTTTTTCTTACATGATCTAAAATTTCTTTGTTAGGTTGCTTATTAAGTTGATCTAATTTTCCTTCATCAGTTTTATAAGTAACTTTATCTTTTGTTTTACGTATAATTGCCCAATTTCTTTGGACATGTCCATTAGTTCCAGAACCTCGTGGTGTTTGTAATCCAATTCCATTATACATTTTGTACCTAGATAATAACATATAAAAAAATTTTAGAATACATTTCAATACCAATAAATACTTAAAATTCAAATTTGTATTATTTGATATGTTTAATAGAAATATATATTAATAAATTTTTACAAGTATCATTTAAATTACATATTAATTAAATAACTTGTTATGTCAAGATAGAAATTTTTAAGATTAAACTACAAAAAATCTCAAACAAATATTATTATATACATATATTTTTATTAAATATAAAAAACACAGAAAAATTTCCATACATAATAGAAATGTTAGATTAATAAATATCTTGACAATAAATGACAGTAAGTATACAAGAGACAGATTGGTTACATTTAGAAACCTGAATAAAGATCATCTTTATTAAAATTATAAATTATATTAATAGAATTTCTTTGAGTATTTAATTTCAAATTTTAAATAAATTGCAATTAATTAATTAGCAATATAAAATGATTAAACTTATAACTTTGTAGGGAACGAGAAGGTAGGTTAGAATAGAACACGTAAATCAATTATCGATCCGGTGAACGCTGCGCAAATTTCACAATTATACACTTTGCATTATTAAAGAATATTACCTTTACATTAGTGAAATCACTGATAATCTTATTGTGCCATCCACACAACTGTCGATTTTTGAATTCGTTTCAAAATGAAACAAATTAACGAAAAACACAACCAGCACCACGATTTTTGTGGCGTTATCGTTTCATGCGGCAGCCTTGTAACATGCCGTATGATGGCGCCACCATTATATATGAGCGTAGAACTTAAATAATTGTTTTGTATATTTCACAATTGGTTTGAATTTTTTTTATTATCTAAATATTTAGTTGAATTATATTAAATAAAAAGTTTTAATAGTATTAAAGATAAAATAACATTTATTTTTTATATTCTATTCCTTCAACATATTCATAATATTAAGAGAAATTTTGTTTAATTGATTACATCAATTTATGTAAATTACATTGCGCAGTCGCTTTTTCTTTCAAAGAAACGCGCGAGATTAGTTGAAAACTAATAATCGATTATTATGAATCGATACTCGTGATATATATAATATGGTATAATATATAAAATTTATATTATCATATAAATTTATGTTTATAAATTTAATGATAAGCAATATATTTATTTCATAAATAATTTTATTGACATTTTAAAAGAAAAAATAGCATTAAATGATATGTTTATAACCTTCAACATTGAATTTATGTTATAACGCAAAACAAAAATTACTTCTAAGGAATAATGGAAGTTAACATAGGAGACGTAGTAATGCCTGGTGATACTATAAAAGATATTACAATAATTAACAAAAAAGAAACGATTATTTTAGGACCTGGGCTTCGTCGTGAAGCTGATACAGTCTTTGCATATAAAGCAGGTATATTAAAGAAAACAGAACCAGCTGTATATTATGTTGATAGTTATCAGAAACGGTAATTAAAATCTATTTGAATATAATTTTTTTATCATTTTTCACTAAAATTTATAAATAACAATATATATAGCATATTATTTCTTATAGATATGTACCAAATCGTGGAGAACATGTAGTTGGTATAATAACACAAAAAGGTGGTGATATTTTCAAAGTAGATATAGGTGCTAGTGAACAAGCATCTCTTTCTTATTTAGCATTTGAAGGAGCTACTAAAAAAAATCGTCCTGATATTCAAGTTGGAGATCTTGTGTTTGCTAAGCTTTTAGTTGCTAGTAAAGATATGGAACCTGAACTCGTATGTGTAGATTCACATGGTAAAGAAAAGAAATTAGGTGCTTTAAGCTCTGAAGGCATGCTTTTTACTTGTTCCTTGAGTCTTATCAGAAAGATATTAAATCGTAATTCACCATTATTTAAAACACTTGCTCATAATCAAGCATTTGAAGTTGCAGCTGGTATGAATGGTAGAGTCTGGGTCAAAGCAAGGACTATTCAAGAAACAATAGCAATAGCAACTGCTATTTTAGCAGTAGAATATGCTCCACCTAATGGTATAAAAAAACTATGCTCTGATATTGAAAAGACCTTACTTTTAACTCAATCTGCTGGTATAGATTAATTGTAATAAAAGAAATATCCAATATTACGTATGAATGATTATTTATTGTATTAATATTTTTAATGATTTTTATAAATAAATCAATATGATTTCTTATGTGAAATATGATGATTATAATGACAACCATTGTGACAACCATTGTGATATAGAATTAGAATTATATAGTACATACATTATTAAGTATGCTGGTCATGTATACCGCTATGATAATACATAGTATGTAAATACTATAATTAATGAATACTTAAAAAAAATATATTAGAATTTTTTCTGATTGCAATTTAATATATTTAGTACATTTATTCAATAAATAAATTAATATATAAAATAATATAATAAAATAATACAATTAGTACATCAAATTATTTTCATAATATTAATATTATAAGATAATTCATTCAATTATTTAAATATTTTTATAAACATTTTTAACAACTATTATAAAAATTAACAAGATATAGCAGTCAATATAGTTCATATTTGATGATTGCAATCAGTATTTAGGTGAAAAAGTGACTAAACTAATTTGTTCTATTCTCTTTGATATGTAACTAATATTTGTTTTCTGATTGTATGAAAGCTAAATATATGTATATTAACTAATGAGTATCAGCCATTCAAGCACAACCTTGACTTTCTTTATTTTTTCCATAAAAATACTTAAACAATTTTTAACCCAAGCATTTATATTTTTGTATTTTTATCTTTTAATGTAATATTTGTACGTGATGGAATGTGCATTGTTCATAGTTCATAAAATAAACCATGAACATATTGATATTAGGAAAATTTTTTTTTTACACATTATGATAATAGAATCAATTTATATGTTAGATTAAAACTAAAAATAATGCTGATTTAGTACGAACAATATGCATATAGAATTATTAAATTTTTTAATTTGAGACACACACACACGCGCTCACAGATAATAAAATTAACGTAAATAAAGTAAATTAATAAATCAATCGTATTTAACATTTTATAAAATATGAACAAAATAGAAACAAAACAATAATGCGAATACTATATACAAATTTCGATTCTAACATGTTTTTGTTTTTTCGATTTTTTTACAAAATAAATAATCGTGTAAAGAAATTACCAAAAATATTTAGCTAATCTATAACTGAATATCGTATAATTAATACCAAGATTAATACTTATTTACTATAACATTATTTATGGAGATATTGTTTAAATCTCTTTTATCATCACTTAATATAAGGATGTTAAACTAACATTATTAGTCTAGTAGGTAATGATACGACAGATGTGTAGTTTTTACAAAAAGTAAAAGAATTTAGAAATGATTAGTATTTACAAATATGATTTGTAAATACATATATAATTTAAAATCTCATATAATAAAATGAGTTTTTTTGTAAAAAAGAGTACAACAAGCAATTTGAAAAGCTTTTTGTAAAAACTACATACTACAAAAATTTCTTATTTTTCTCACATGTCATAGGCAAGCAATATGTATGTTAGGGACGATTCATGGTGCTACCAGCAACCATTATACTATTCTATAGTATTGTGCTGTACTTAATATATTTCATATGAATATGTTATGTGAAGTAAATATATTAATGCAATATATTTTACTACAAAAGGTATAATGTTATGCACATGCTTAATAGCTTTGTATTTGTATGATTATCAATGCAAAAGAGAATAAAATGAAAGAAATAAGAATTAAATGAAGAAAAGCAGTCTTGATTAGAAACAGATTGAAATTTTTTTTATCAATTTTGTATAATTTATAATATAACATAAAAATCTGCCATTATCATTGTAATTATAAATTTAAGTTTACACAAGTAAACTTTGTGATGTCTACTTCATAAAAATATATCTATTTTACATCATTATAATCTTTGAACATTTTTTTATATAGGAAGATAAAAACATTGTATGATAAAATTTAACTTAATAATAAAGTTTGTTAATATCATAATTGATTTTAAATACTTAATTTATAGAAAACGAATATTTTATATAATATTAAAAAAATAATGATTATTTAATTAAAAAATCATAATTATCTTACTATTTATCTTGATCTTAATGATATTATTTTATTGATTGTATTTCTAATATAATTGAAATTATTTTATAACTGTTTCTATAGATAGATATGCAAATCTATGGTATACAATGGCAGAATCCTAAAATCAAAGGATTAAATTTTATTATTAATTTTCATAGCAGCTGATAGTTATAAGAATAATTTTTCATTTTATATATCAAGTAACATTTATACTTGTTTTTTTATCAGGCTTTACCACATTATTAATGCCGCTAAATGCAAAATCTATGCCTTCACCAGACAGCTTTGATAGAGACAGTTAATATTTAAATTACAATACATCTATTGTTATATATTTCAGCAGAAATATATATTTATATTTTTCAGAAAAAACAAGTGATTATAGTTTGAATGTGCATGATAGAATAAAGAGTCATGTTTCAAAGTAATATGATGCATTATTCTTTTAAATAAAGAAAGAAAAAATTATTTTCATAGAAAAATAATATTAAAATCATTATTAGTTTGCAAAAATATTATATTGAATAAGATTCGTAAATATGAAGATTATTTTATGTAATTTTTTAAAAAGAGAATAAAAAACATGACTCTTCTAAATGGAAAGAGGAACATGATATTCTACATGAAATACTCTTAATGAGCGTCTACTAGATCACTTTTGAAGCTCGATATCATAGCACAAAATTACCCAAATATATGAATATGTAGATAAATATTCATCATTGCATTTCATCAGCATTATTATTAATTTATATAAAAAATTGTCTTTGCTTATAGCTAAAATATTATGATGCCTCGGCTATATAAATATATATATATATATTTATATTGTTATCATTATTGTTATTGTATTGTTTTTTCATTAGCGCGTATATATACCATTCACAACACAGAGTGCATAGTACGAAGCCGAATTGAATCTGTTCATCCCTATAAAATTATATTTTAGAGAGAAACAGATCACAAAGCTTCAATGTAACAACGCACAACCAATATTTATACAACCTGCGTGCACCAAATTGCTTTTTGTCAGTATCTCTTACATTGACAAAAGCAATATTTAACTTATATAATTATTTTAAGTAGAATTGTTAAGGTATTATGTTTCTTATATTATGAGCTTTACTAGTAACACATGAAAGACTAATAGACATGAGAATCAATTTCCACAACCATTTCCACATCCATCACTTAAGGTGTTCTAATCAAAATTAATTAACAAAAAATAATAAAACAAGAATAAATAAAATTTATCTTCTTTCCTGAGAAAAATTTCATTTAAAAAAGTAATAATCATAAATGTATTTTATTTGTAATTTTTAAGAAAAGCCTCAACACTAAGCACTCATTATTATTATCTTTATATACTTTAATATACTATACATAATGATGAATTCTGATATGGTACTACATGTAAATTGTGGAAAATAATTATGTATTTGTTTGTACAGGAAGAACTTTTATCAAAATCATCAACCTTATTGATTGACTAAGTTAAATTTTGTATGCAATTTGAATGAGATGATATTTCTCATAACAAATTAATATTTGGAAAAGATCTATTTCAACGATCGATTATTAAACTTGATTCTATCAAAGATGATATCCAAAATATTTTAACTTATTCTATTTTTCTCTATATTTACTACTAATCTGAATGGAATAAATTTAACCAAATGTAGTTTATGAATAATTCTTACTTGCTAGATATTATAATGAGTTTTTAACTTTTCTAAAAAAGTTTATGTACTGAAATTTATTGTTCATCGGAATTGTGCCATTTCATATTTGTTAAAATTTATTTTTGATGAAATTTGATTTTATAGCTTTTTATAATAGCAGTGAATATTGCATTTGTTATTAAGGTAGTGCAAAAGCATGTTGAAATATTAGACATATTTGAATGATCGCATGCAAAGTTAAAAATATGAGAAATATAATATTATTAGAAAGAACATAAATATAAAATGACTTATAATTATATATGATTTTTATACTATATATTCTCTGATTCGCAGGATTTTTCCAGAAAGAGTATATGGTGCATTAATTTTTATAATATCAATTATTTTGGAAGAAAATATTATCTAAAAAAAAAAAGCATTCTTATAATAATAATAAATAAAAAAAAACTTTTATAAAGACACGCAAAAGGAACTTTTTTACCAATGACTTCTGCACACCTTAAAACGGCAGTAAGCAAGCCTTTACCTTGTATTTGACAAAATTTATTTATTGAATGATTGAATGTGTTGTTAGCAAAAATCTTATTTCCTGCATGATATTGTCCATTAAAATTTCATTTTCATTAGATGATAATGGTTAAAAATAATTGTGTAAAAAACATGTTCATGCAGGATATAAGACAAAGATTCATCACTTAATATTAATGTCGTATGATTTTAGTTTCTTGGAAATTTTGTCTTTTGTTCTTAGAATTACAGTCTTACTAAGAATAATCTTTTTTTTTCGGTTACAGGAGTTCTTGAGTTTAAGCTCGATTACTGAGCAATAACATTGAATTTTAATTAGAACATCCTGATAAACATTCTCAAAAATGCTACTTCATTTCACAAAACCTAGCAGAGTCTTACATATGCTTTGAACACTTTACATTGTATTGTAAGTGAAAAATTTACTTCCTTAGAATATTCGGAGTTTACGATGCATCTCACGATTTTTTGACTATAAACATAAATTTCCTCTTTGCATAATTATCATCTTCATCGCATATTTGAGTCTACGCTTCGTAACATTTGGCGGATTCGAGGCCTCTTATAATTCCAGTTACTTACGTTTAAGGTGACACATAAATTGTGCTCAAGCCACTTGTTAATAAAAATTAGCCACAGAAATCTAAATATTTAATCGCTAAAGTCGCATAGGTTGCACAACGCTATTATTGTTTAAGCGTGTAGTGGTTTGGTTATTAAAATTTTCATCTTGTGGAATATGTTCTGTTCTTTCGTCGAAAAATCCTGGATTCAGAATGATATTTGGTACAAGTTCAATCACTTCCTGCTCCTCCAGCTGCGCTGCAATTCGGGAACGGAGATTAATTTTCATTGGCCTAGATCATGAGTTATATTAGCTTCTACCCTCTCCCTTTACCAGTTGTTTGCAGGGCCATAAATATTTAAAAATAACTTATATTATATTGACAATCAAATATCCTATATTTAAATCAAAAAAATTCTATTTTATATATAATAGAATATTAATCCATAATAAATATTAATCTTTTTATATATGTATATAAATATTGCTTACCCAGCAAAGTTAGTTATATTATCTTTAATCTAAGTTTTTATAGTTAAAAATGTACTAATAGCATATAATATTATCTAGGCCATAATGCTCTATAATACTATCACAATACTTTCTATTCATGACACTAATCATTCTGCATAACATATTTTATGCAAACCACCAAAGCTTATTAATTTCATACATAATAATAGAAAGTAAGATACAAAATTTTTAACATAAATAAAATAAGTTTGGTGGCTGATAAAGTCCATTCATAAGTTATAGATTTCATTCTTATAAGGAGTAAGAAAGGTGCTACTGACAGGCAAACTGTATAACAGATATAAATATGTTACAGATTAGTGCCTTATGTTGTAAAGTGTTTTGTGCAAAAGTTACAAAAGTGTTACTGTTTTAAGTCAATATGGATAAGAAAATTTATTAAATACTAGTAAATTTTAAAAGTTAAACACTAGAAAATTCGTTAAATGCTAATTTGCAGAGCGCTTGCAGTAGGAAAATATTAGTGAAAGATAATTGACACTATATTAGAATAAATTGATTAAGAAGAAAATAGCTGATGTAAAGAAAGCTAGAGATCAGGGCCATAGATAAGTTAAGTGGTTAGTGATGCTATCGTTTCTGCTGCAGATTTTGCCCTCTAGATAATTATATTATATTTTTCAAAATTAAATGATTTAGCATATTTCATAATAATTTATTTATTATATATTCCATGGAAGGAAATGTTTCATCAGCAGAAATAAATAGCATGAAAGAGAAAGAGTAGAAGCGAAAGCTTTTAGATAAAGTTACCAGGAAATGCTTACAGGGTACTTTGCACTCACGATAGAGGAGGTAACAAGTACCTATACCAAGAATCATAAGTGTACCCATAACTATGCCTACTGCTGCCACCCAGACACGAGTATCAAAATTTTCTACACCTGCTAAGAGATGTCTTGCAAGTTCTGAAATAATTGTCAATTATAATTAATAAGCTATAGTATTCATTTTATATAAATATTAATTTTTACATGCAGAATTATATAAAAATACTAAGTTCATATTATATACCCAATTCTTCAATACTATGATGAGTATGACCATCAACTTCAACAATGTCTCCTCTTCCTAATTGATTTGTTGCCCACACTCGAAAAGAATAGGTAGTGTTTGGCACCAAGTGATATACATCAATTTGCCTCTATAAAATTATTATTTTAGTTTTAGAAAATTTAGTTGCATAAAAATGATTTCTTTTCATTAAAAGAAAAATTATTTACAGAATTTGGAGGAATGTGCGTTGGGAGAATAGGCTTCCAGTCTTCTGGTTCTTCACCTTCATTCGGTTTAAGACGATATTCGGCAGTGAAATCTATGATAGGATAACCACCTGTGCCAGCTACTTCCCAAAGAATATTTGCCAATATTGTTGATGGTTTAACCCATACATTATGTAAAGCTGGAGGAGGAGCTAAAAAAATAATAATATGAATATACAAAGTTTTTAAAATTATATTTACATTTAAATAACTTACTTCTAACTTGTACATTAATTCTAGTTTTAACAGCATCATGATCATCATCTAAAGTGCATGAATAGTTTCCAGCATCATGTGCACTAACATTAATAAGTTCCAAAGCTCCATTAGGCTCAACTTTTAATCTTTCAATTTGTCCATCTTCTCGTCCTTCCCTTATCCACATGACCCCAATGGATTCTCCTGTTTGTGGCAGTGCATCTTCTTCTGCACATGCTAATGTTAAATTCTGACCTATATCTACGGCCACAGATCTTACTGGCACTAAAGTTGTTGCTTTGTGCCATGCTAAACATTATAAAATTATTAAATTTACAATATTAATTAATTTTAAATGAATATTTCTGATATATGTTGCAATACAATTTTATATAAAGATATGTATATATTTTATATAAAGATATTTTTTATTTTTTCCAGTAATTCTAATATTTATTACAAATAA
>NW_006263359.1:365849-366341 GCF_000469605.1 Apis dorsata | reverse complement strand
TGAATATATTGAATGTATATATATATTATATATATATATATATATATAATTTTATAATTTTATTTAATTTTATTATACATTATAATTTTTATAAAAAAATCATTTGTATTTTATAACTTTTCATATATAATGTAAATCTAAAGAATTAAATACAAAATTACGATTGTTGTGCTATTGTATTATTAGTTTTTATTAAATCCTTCAAGAATGCAAGAATGAAAAACACATAATCTGTCAAGAAATTGAGATACTTGTTAAAATTTGCATAACTCGACCCTGAATCGTAACGATCGTGCACTTAGCCCGATTTATATGATGCACGTATACAAGCACACAAAGACCGAATGTATAGTATTGCATTGATCCGCAGGTGCATTTATGCTTGCAAAATTTTACTACTTACCTGCCAGAAAGAATATCAGCGTAATAATTCTATGACCAACCATTCTCCCATATTAGATGATCTCGCATAGATGCATACAGAAACGTGTT
>NW_006263359.1:352254-365663 GCF_000469605.1 Apis dorsata | reverse complement strand
TTTTTTTTTTTTTTTTTTTTTTTTTTACTTTTAAATATTGTTCAGTACGCGGGAGCTGTCAAACTCATCACGCATCGCGGAACACCGCCCGTCCGGCGCTCTTTGGATTTTATTGAGTTGCTGTTAGCGCACTCTTGTGGTGATATTGCAAACCTTATCAAAAAACAGGATTGCAACTGCATTAAAACTAGAAATAGTAGTTGCCGTCTGTTTAAATCTGTGAAAGGGCTGTGAAATAAAAATTAATGTAATGATGGAATGATATAAATTTAAAAATTTAATAGTTTTTTATTTATATTAATTTTATGTGCTATTATATTTTAAATTGTCATTATTTTAAACGATTAGAAATGTCTAGAAATGACTAGTTACCTCATTAAACTGGACCGCTGTACGCGGGAAGAAGTGCATCGATAGTTGTATCAGAACTGGTTGAATCTGCTTTACTGATTGAGGAAGAGTTACTCCATATTTTCTTCTATCTTTGTCGTGATTAACCAGACAAAAACGATAGACACCTCACAATGGGATAATCGCGGTAGTTGCATATGATTGCTTTCATTTGTATGTGTATATATGTGAACATTATTGTACAAGTGAATTAAGGAAACAAGAGGACTGGATGAAATCTATCGCTGAATTGGTATGTATGTATATGCATGTTATACATGATACAGCGTAACCATAATTAATCGATTAGTTTTTAAAGAATTTAACTATCATATTTATAATCAATATATTTCTATTATACAGAACTAATATTGACAAAATATGAATTATTTATTCATATATTGGTTTTATATAACAATTTGAAATAAATAGTTCTTTGTTAGTAATGAAATGAATATTAATTTTTAAGTATGTATTATCATGACGATTTTGTAATAGAAATTTTTATAAATATATTAAATGTACTTTAATTATTATCTCTCTTATTTCTTATGATATTTTTTTTCAAAAAATAATCTATGAATTTCAAGAAACAATTGATTTTTATATAAATTTTAATATATTTTATTCGATCTGTTTATTTATCATATTTCTGAAAGAATGTAATTAAAATAAGAGACTTCATGACATGTATAAGCGCTTGAAACCTTTCGAATAATATTGATCTTTTTTATATTCAATTGTAATGTAATTATTTGCATCATAATTTTATTATATATATTTATTATATACTAATAAATTTATTAATAAATCTATAAATTTAAATATACTAATAATAATAAATCTATTTTAAATTACCATAAAAAATTAATAAAATATTTTTTTTAATTATTATATTATTATATACAATTATTATTATTATATCAATTATTATTATATATGATTAATTTTAATTAAATAAATAAAAAATGATTTTGATCAAAGAAACAAATCTGTGATATTGTTATGATAATAATTTATTCTACTATAAAATTCGTATATATATAACACAAAATTTTCTTAATTTTATGCAATTTAATAAAATACAGAATCCAATTTTTATTTAACAAAATAAAAAAAAGTATATTAGATTTAATGATAACAATTTTATGCATATATTATATTTATTATATAGATTCAGTTATTTTTACTTGTATATATGTATATATATAATATCAATCTTTAAAGGGTTAGAAAGCTACGTCATTGAAATTATATCAAATGTTTTGCATTCTTGTATATATGACGTAACTAGTGACGCCAACAAATTGAAAAATCGATTAAACTCAAACTTATTATTTTATAAATCTGTCAATTTTTTTATATAAATTTATAATTAAATTAACGATATAGAATATTTTCACAGATGTATATAATATTTTAAATTTCAAACACTTTTGGTTAAAAATAATTTTTTTCAATTTCTTTTTAATTTTTTTAATTTTTCTTCTTCATTAAACATTTACAATTTTATTTCGACAAATTTAAATATTGTGTCATATTTATATATTATGTCAATGTATATTACTCCTAATTATATATACATATGAATTATAATTAGCAATATGATCTACGATAGTATTCATTTACGCAGAGGAGCGAAATTAATTATAGTAATACACACAAATTTCAAAAAAAATATTAAGATTATGATGGATATTAAGATCCATGTAGATTACTTTATATAAAATCCTATTTATCTAAATTACAAATAATTTCTTAATAATTATAAATAAAATGAAAATTATAATTCAACATTAAATTGAACAATAATGTGCAAAAATTTTTAATTTCAATATTTTCGTTAACTATTTTATTATTTTTTAATTTTATTCTTTATTTTAATAATTTATAATTTTATATCATATCTTTATGCCATTAGTTACTGTTATAATTAAATTATAATTAGTACGCGTTAATATCGTTCATTCTCATAGGTAACGGTTTTCATTAATATCATATAAGCTGTATCACACAAAGCCTGTAAATGTATCTTAATGTCAATGTAATACACTTCGTTGATAATGAACTGTGAAGAGAGCTAATGCAAAACGTTTCCACGAGTACATAACAGAGTATAATGTAATCTTTTCTACGAAATTTTTATGAAATATCTAGAAGTTATCTAGAATATCTTGAGTACAATGAGCTCTTATGATTGTTTTTAATTACATTGAAGAAATACGCGCTTAAAAATAATATCTCAATTTAAGAAGAATTAAGTCAATTAATTATTATATGACATCTCGTTACTTATAATCGGAAATCCAAACAATTCTCTATGGATTGTGGTTGTCTATATCAGTTACGAATGGCTCTCTCTTCGACTCTTATTATATTGAAATTGAATCGTTTCAGTTTCCAAGCATGCAATTACCCTTTAAGAGAGATTCCGTTTCTTCCCTCCGTACATTAATCGTAAATGGAAGCGAACAAGCAGAGTTCACCTCGTGGCTGACATTTGATAGTGCAGTTTTCACGCAATGTGAATGCAATTTATATAATCGTTTAAGTCATTGTGTTAATTAAATCTTTCGAGATTTTACGCATTTTTTATATTCGAATTTAGAGAACAAACTGTTATTTTGTTGATATCTTAGATTTAGGTGTTTTAAAATATTAGAATTTGTACTCTTTTCTACATATATTTAACGCAAATATATACATATATTTGTGTTAATAATGTTAATGCTATTTTGTATGTTTTGATATATTTTATTATTTAAAAAATATTTTATGTCGAATATATTCGAATAATATTCATTTCCGCATTCTTTTGATATTAGAGAGAAGAATTTTTATGAATATTACTGCAATATTATTATCATTATCATGATAAAATATTATTAGGTTATAGATGGGATTCTTGAATAACAATGATTTAAATAAAATTCTTCATTAAATGTATGCAGTTTTGAGTAGAAAAATTTGTTTTAAAATCGAAAATTTGTTTATCAAATTTAAAAATAATTTATATGATGAGAAAATAACTTATATGATGAGAAAATTATATATTATATATATATATATATTTAAATTATATATTGTATTAGATAACAATAAAATAGATTAATAATAATTAAATAATAATAATATAAAATAATTTGAATAATTAATTGATATTAAAATATTTTTTCTAGACAACTCTCATCAATTGCAGCCTGCAATATGATATTTTCCAAGAAAAAATAAGATCAAAGAAGATTCCATTATTATATTCAAGTACGAAAATAGTAGAATATAATTTCACAATTATCATCATATTAGTATTCCAGATCATATCTCGTTTACAATATATGGGAATCCTATATTGCATTCTATTAAATCTATTAGAAAAAGGTACTATCGATGACATTTCAAGTAAATTCATGCTCTTTCTAATCATCGTGCAATTACACGTAAATTGGAACGTTCGTTAAAATAGGGGAAAAAAGAGAATGAAAAAAAAAAACTTTCATCGACCTAGTTTCGCTTTCGTCTCGGGTTACTTTCATTACGTCCTTCACCGCAAACCGAAAGGATTTCTGCGTAACATTCCAATTACAATTCTCTAATGAAAAATACGATTCTGAATGAAAAAATACTCGATCGTTCGTTGCTAATGTGCGATCTTTGATTATTTTTTTTCTTTTTTCCTTTTTCTTTGGATGCGTTCTATACACTTTCTTTATGTTGTAATATATACACACACGTTTATATGACTGGATGCCGGACCGGCGAAAAACGGGTTGTACCTAGGAGTGCCTAGGCTAGAAGGGTGGAAACACTTCGACCCGTCCTCTTGAAATGTCAAAGGTTACCGCGCAAGACGCATCGACATATTCCTGTTTTCCAGAAGCCGGCAGTTGAACACAATTCTATTGTTTCTACTCTATCGTTGAGTAATAATTATCATCATTTTCATTTTGCACCATTTCATGATTGTGTTCTTTCGATCGCGAGAAATTATTCCGTTTAAAATTATAGATTTATATGTTTTATTTTTATTTTTATTTTTTCCGGAAAAAATAAATTTAATACGCAATTTCACGAGTAAGTAAAGAATTTTCTAACTTAAAAAAGTAGATATGAATTACTTATCCCAAGATATTTGAAACAATTTGTTAATTTTAAGAAAGAATATTATGGAAATTCATTTTTTTAAATGAATTTCGTTTAATTGACTTTCTTTATTAATTGATTTTAAAAATAACCAAAAAAAGATTTTTTTCAGTCTTCTCTATTTCATTTTTTGGAGCTTTTTCATCATTTCCATTTTACATTCTCATTTATTTTCTTTATCGAAGTATTATTTTTTGTAGAAAAATTATAATTAGTTAAATTATGTTATAATTTATAAATATATAAATATTTGCAATTCATGGTATTTGTGAAATTATTAATTTTTATTATAAAATTATTATTAATGACGTCAATCAATTACCAAAAGTACTATTTATTTAAAACGCAATCGATCCTATAGCCAATTGGAAATTGCTGCGATGTCGCACAAAATAGATTCCATCAACGAAGTCCTTGGCGGAAGATTAATTATTTCGTTTTCATTCAGTCTCATGACGGCCAATTGAATTTTCTCGAGATGGATCTTTTATGTTGTGAAAATTATCACTGACTATGCATTTCTAAAATCCAATTTAATAAAGAAAACAGTCATGCTATTTTTTCCATTTTTTTTGCTATTAAGAGGATAATTAGAATAATCCACGATTCTTTTTTTATGTTTTTTTCCTCGTGTTGCTTTTCCAATGATAAAATACCTTGCAATATATTTTCACGTCAAAATTATACACTCCTTGAACTTGCAGTTTATAACTTTGAATCATAAAAATTTTAGTTTTCTTTGAAAATTGCTTGTTAATGTCAAAGGTACGAAATTCCATCAAGAAGTTGGAATATGGAGAGATTTCTGTAGAATTTATTGAAAGAAATGGATCTTAGAAATGGATCTTTCATATATTCGACATTAAATTACTATTATCTGTTCTTTTGTGTCACTGCTGTCTTTGTATTTTGCTTTCAACTTTGATCCATTAATGATCACGATAAAAACTTCAGATTTAATCAAATTTATTATAAAAAATTTTCATTTTTTTTCTTTTTGGGAATTTACGATATTGAAACTTAATCATTAAAATGATTTTATTATTATTTAATAATTTAATTTTTATTATATGAATCATAGAAAAAATTTTTAAAATTTATTATGCGCGTATTTCTTCAGATGTAGAATATATATATATAAACTAGTGATTAAATATTATAATAATATATTAATATTAAATATTCCCGGTATTGGAACATTAATACAAATCGTGATATACTGGCTACTACGTATTTGCTACTGATCTCAGACATCCTGGCGCTTCGATTAACTATATTTTGAACTACTATTTGCTGTTCCATTTATCTTACTGCGCATTAAACTATACGAGATATTTTATATTTATTAATCTAATTAAATAAAACTATATAATAATCTAATTAAATAAAACTATTTTTTGAATTTATATTAATTCAAAAATACAAAAAAAAGTAATAAGAAAATAATTGATTATTTCAAAAAGTATTTCAAGAATATTTAATTATTAATAATTAACTTAACATTTTTAATATTTATTGAAACGAATCATTTGGAAAAACAAATCCTTCATCGAACGATTTAACTATTAACGACTTAATTAAAAATTTTACGTTTGTCTATAAAGTAAGATATTTTATAAGATTTGTGAGCGATATGAAAATATGCAAAATATTTGTGCAAATATTGCACGTACCTGATTAAACAGCGCGTGTCCAGCGTTGAAGTTACGCCGCAATTTCCACGAAACACAGATTGAAACTTCACGGAATACAAACAGAAGAGCGGAAGGACTGCTATAAATACGGTTGATTTACAAACGTCACAAGAGCTGCATACTGTGGCGGATGCGCGATGTTTGTCATGAAACAAAGATAAGCGTGGAAAATACACGTGTTTTCTATTCGATTCTAGAATCATGCAGGATACAGGATGTGAAAATTTGCCAAATAATTAATTTTATCTATTAGAAAATAAAAAAAAATTTATCCAAAAAGAAAATATAATGTAAAAATTGTATCAACGATAATAATAATATGTACGGAAATATTTTCTGATATAAAGCAGAATAAAAAAGGAATTCAAGATATGTTCTTATCAAGTTTTCCAACTGATTTGAGAAATGTTGCCACAGAAATGTCACATGTAACGAATTCTTGAAATATTCGTATACGTGAAAATATGATCGAAGGAACAAAAGAGGACGAATTCACATGACAAAAGAGTTCGTCATGTGCGATTCAAATACCCAATATAATCACCCATATACATTTTCTTACCAAAAAGATGTATCAAAACCGCGACCTTGTTCGCGAGAAGCTCGGATAAATCGCAGAACAACAAAAAAAATAATATGGCGATAATTTCTCTTTTGTCTAAGTTAAAAGTTCTAACATCCTGCAATAGAATAATCGAATCTGCATTAATCAAACCAAATACTGAAATGTTATTTTTGACAAAAAGAAGTTTCGTGAACGAGAAAAGAAAAAATTGGAGCACAGAATATCGTTGTCAAGATATCAAAAATTGTCTCAATGATATTTTAAAATACGAATCGAAAGAAAAATTGCCTATGATAAATGAAGGTATAAAGCTCTTTTTTTTTTTCTTATTTTTCTCTTGACATATAAATGATTTGTTATTTACATTACAATACAAGAATATGCTATTGGCATAGCAATAATACGCGATATTTAATTTTCTTTTAAAGTTTATAATAAAAAATGTCTGATATTTTGTTGAAAAAAATTTGTTATTATTAATTTGTAATATGTGACATGCCTCCTAGCAAATATTCTTATACAAAACTACAATTTTTTAGGTAATAACCTTTATCCGTATTTTATTCAAAGTATTAAATGTATTGTACAAACACTAAATAATTTCAATCTTGAAAATCTCACTGTGTAAGATATTTTTTTTTCTTTTTTCATTTAACTAAAAAAAAAAATTATATATCTTTATTGAGAAAGCTATTGAAATTCTGTTTAAAATTCATAAATAAGAGAATTAATAAAAAATTTTGTGATTTTAATTAAATTATAAAATCTTGTGTAATTCATTAGCATAAATAACAAAAATTTCCACTTTAACATAAAAAATTGACATTTTGCATATTATAATCATTGTCGACATATCAAAAACCAACGAAAATATTCATGTTTTTGTTTAAAGAAAAAATTTAATGATTCTGACGTTCTTCAGTTAAAGTTCGTTTCAGAAAGAAACAGGTATGTGAATAATCATGAATATTGTGATGAAATGAAGATGTATGCCGAAAGAAGAGCTTCCTTGTTCAACAGTGGATCGTCGATCTTTTTGCAGTTCCCTTTGGCGCCAATTTACCATTCTTGGAAGTTTTCCAAAAAATTTTGTCCTTCAGCAAAATACCATAGTTTGTGTATTCAAAAGTCGATGTTAAAATTTTATTCTTCTATGAAAAATCCATCCTATGAAAAATCTTTATGTAAAGATTTGTGGAAGACTGAAGATTTATATGAAGCAAGATTTTATTCTAAGAATATTCGTAATTATTGTTCTTCCAAAAAATCTTCTTGTGATAAATCAAAATTAAAAGATTGTGATAAGATTGAAACACTTGCGAAACAAGAAATTTCTAAGTGTTGTTCCGAAGATCCTTATGCCTGTACAAAGCCTGAACATATGCAAGAATGTGTTAAACCTATAACAAAATGCCTACCACCCGTTGGTGATACACCATTCATATGTACATCAACTCCTCGTCCAAGTATAGAAGATTATTGTCCTCCTGAAGGTAAGGTTTTTATCTTCTGAAATAAAATATTTATATAATTTTTAAATGATTATTTAAAACTAAAAGAAAAATAGAATTAAAAATAATAAAAAATTTAATTTGAGATCGGAATATTTTCAAATTGAAATTATTTTATTGATAAAAATATCAAAAGAAATGCATTATATATTTATTGTTAATTAATAATAATTATTAAAATATATTCGAACGATGATTGCATTACTATTCTTGAAACAGACAATTTTTTGAAAGCTATTAATAATTGAAGTTAGCAGTAGGATTGAATTTTCATCTTTAACATTTAATATTAGTTTAATTTAATAATTATTTTAATATTTTAATAACTTTATTGTGTAAATTTTATTTAATGATATATATGATAATAAGTGATTTTATAAATATAGTGTATGGTCACGAAGAAAAGATTTGGCAAATATTATGTGGTATTGGAATGCTTTCGGTAGTAATTATGTCGTGTTACGTTTACTCCAGGAGTAAGGAATGGGATAAGGAAGAAAGACCTGAATTCCGTGATGTCCCTCATATGCGGCGAATAGTTAAGGTGCTCTTTTTTTTTTTCTATTTATGAATTTTATAATTTTCTAATAAATTTAATACATGTTTTTTTTTAATCTAAATAATGAACTTTTGTATTACGCATTTAATATTTATATAGTATATACAGATACAATATCGAGTTTCATGTTTTAATTAATCGATAATATATGCGTAGTTTTGCGTAACATTCAAGTTTTATACTGATTCTTCTACCTAATGAGACTTTTTTCCATCTCGGAGATAATCCATTTGTGCGGTAATCGATTAATGAAGTCTTACGAATTATTTGCTTTCGCCATAGGAATTTGACACTTTTTCTCTTCTCTATTCTCTATATTTTTTCTTTTTTTGTTTTGAATATTTTTTTATAATTGACAATTTTATAATATTTTGTAACTAATTTTGTTACGAAACTTATCCATATAAATGATTTATAAATATTTTCATCCTAGCCTTTTCCATGGGGTGATGGCAAGCACACCTTGTTTCATAATCCTGTTAGAAATCCAATATCTCCGCACGGTTACGAAGCAGAACATCCACATGCAAAAAAAAATTAAAATATCAATAAAGTAATTAAAATATCAGAAAATAATATATAAGACAAAAAAAATAAAATTATTTTTATAAAAATTTATAAAAATTTTATAAAAATTCGTCATGGAATAAATAATTTACTAACATTAAATTTAATTTAGAATGCACATATTATACATTTATATTAAGAATATTCAAATTCTGCGATTGTAACGAATAAAAGAAATATTGAAAATTATATTATAATTTTCTAAATGAATCGTTATTTACATTTTCTATATTTCCTCTTGAAAGTTGCTTAGTATGGTATTTTTAACCACAAGCGTTATTCAAGGACCGGATATGCTCTATCCGGTGAACGAATGAATATAATGCGGTGATTATTATTGCTTGACTGCATTCAGTCCATATAGCTTTATTTTAATATCACGTATTTCTGCCACTCTGAAAATTTCAAAGTTTATGTATAAAAAAAAGTATTTAGAAAATATAAATTCTATAATATATTATGCTTTCAAAGTTTTTCTTCTAGAATATTTATTATAACCAATAAATTAAGGATTATATTTCGCAAACTTTTTCTTAAGAGCCATAAAAAAAGATTTAAAGTACAATTGAGCCAATGGTTAAGGACGGTTATAATATCACATACTTGCCTGTTTTTTAACATTGCTCTTCTAATTAACGTCTCAAGAATAATTTCAGGTATTTATGTATATGTATAAAACATAAAGTTGCGTTTTTTCTGAGTTAATTGCCGAAGAGAACATGTGAATCTTTACATGGAAGGTCAACGTTAGACAAGTCTCTCTTGAGTATATTCATGCTTCTTCTCCTGTTGTCTAAAGAAATCTTTTGCTTACGTCATTTTATATATGTATATTATGCCAGCAAGTTCGTTCAACATATTTTGACGTCACTCGACATGTAAGTCTATACTTTAGTCATCTTGATTAGGATATACTATAGTAAATACTATAGTAAATATTCCATTCTTATCACTATATAATTTATGAATAATATTTTTGACAAATTTTTTATATTTATGTTTAAAACAAAATATAAATTTCAAAGGAAATATTTTCAAAAAATTATGAATACATCTTCTAAAAAATGTTTCAAATTTTTCAAATAAAAAATGAAAATATCTTTTTTGATTAATGAATAGAAAATAAAGATGAATTAAAATGGATCAATGAGATGGAAAAAATTAGAAGATATATTATCAAAGATATATCAAATCAACTTTGATTTCAAAATAAAATTATTATTGATCATATATATTCATAATAAAAAATATATTTTGATTTTTCATAATTAATAAAAACTTAAAGATCTTTTTTTAAACCAAAAGATTAAAGAGCATCTTTTTTATCCTTAGAAAATCTGATTGTTGAAATGTTTCAAAGATTATAATAGGTATCAATTCGAACAGATTTTTTTTCGGTATTTAAAGCTTTCGAAAGAATTAAATCGTGCTTGCCTATTCATAAAATGTCTCTTATATATCATTCGTTGCATAAAAGAGGAATAATTTTTACCATCCATCGAGCGATCCATTTCGCTTTTGTGCCAACTCACAGTAGAAATGTCACTAACTTTCTGTAATCTCTATTTCTCGATAGATGAATTTTATTCTTTCCTTTTTATCTTTTGTAAATAAACTGAATTCGTTAATTATATGTATTCATTTAATAATATTGTTTGCAATAAGGAATATTGAGAAAACGTTTTATCGAATAACTAATGTCAAAGGTCAGTTTCCTTTATTATGCACACAAACACTCAACGAGTAACATATTCCTTCATAAATTTTAATATAAATATATGTATATTATATTTATCTAGTTATATATATTATATTTTATTTTATATCTTAATATATCTTATTTTTTTATATTAATAGAAATGATCATTATATCAGTTTATCAATATAATTTATCAATATCTGACGTCTCTATATATCATTTTATTCATATTTAAATCTTTTCAATTTCATTATTTATTTTTTATTTTCTTTTTTATTTATTATTTTTCTTTTCTATTGTTAGAATGTATTTATGTATATCATATCTATGATAAATTGCAATTATTTATAATTTCTTTTTTAATATTATTATATCTAATTATTATCAATAATCTCTAAGAAACATGAATTGATTAATTATTTTTAATTCTTCCTACTATCAATAATTTCAATAATAATTTATCAATAATTTATAATAATTAATTTAATATATTTCCTACTATGAACTATCAATAATTTTTTCTATTTGTTTCTTAACGATCTTTTTTTCTTTTTTCTATAAAAAAATAATTTTTGTTATGTGAAAGAGATATCACTAAAAAATAAACAATCCTTTTTCATTCATCTTTTCTGTAAATAGAAAACAAGATTTTCATCTCAACAAGTGACACACAGTCTCCCTATGGATATTGCGTTGTATATATGTTGTTTTTAAGGCAAGTACCGGCAGGAAGTCTATATACTACCCAACTCGATCTCTATCGAAACACATGCAAATATCGATGAACGTATCAGTCTCGTTTTCATGAGAACCTACTGATGTTATGGCGCATCTGGTTTTGCGTTTTCTTGTTCACTTGGGGGTCGATCAATAGGTTAAAGGGAGGTGGTGGAAGGCTAACGGTGGCTGTACTTTCAGTGATAGAAAATCCGTGCCAGAAATCTGTATTTCAAATTGACTTATTATATATGAAATATTTATTATTATTTATATTATGAAATATTTTTTTCATTGAATCGAATGTTAAATTTTTCATTTCATTTTCTTGTTTATTTATTGTAAATTGTATCTTGATATAATTTCATTTCCTTTTATGTTCTATATAAATGGAAAAATTTTTTTATTATTATTAAATTTCTACTATTAATTATTATATAATGTTTTTTGAATACATTTATATATAAACAAAATATAAATTTATAAGTTATTTAGATAATTTTTAAGATAAAGTATTGAGAATTTTTTTAAAATTAAAAAAAAAAGAACGGATAGTATGCACCTTTATTTTACAGCACTGCATCCGGATCACTGGGTCGCGGAGGCGGTAGGAAGCATTCTGATTGGTTCAGCTCGATTTCGCGGGTTTGAGAAGTCGCGCGTGTCAATGGGCCCGCCAATCGAAACCTTCTCTCTGTCAGTCAGTGCCCGCGCGTTGCTCATGTAACATCGTGATATTTTTACCTTGCGTTTATTCTCCACAATCCTTGGATAAATCCTCGATTGCTTTATTTTTTCCAGTGTATGTACTAATTGATTTTACTAAAATGAATATATTATCATTTAATATTCGTTTATTTCATTTAATATCGAAATCAAGTTTTTTTCTTACCTATTAGAAGAAACAAGTGCTTTTATTTTCATTATTTAAACAAGCTACTATTTATAGAAGTACGCATATATCATGCTTCCGAAGTTTTTCAGACAAGTTTGAATGAATCTTGAATGAAATTTAAACTATGTGATAGTGAATTTAGTGAATTGACCAATATGAATTCATAATGAACGTGTATATAAGAAAAATGCAAATACATTCTATTTCAAAGAATTTTAGTGCTTAATAATATCATTCGAAATACATATTAATATGCTAGTTTTAATAGCATTATTATCTCAGTTGATTATCGATCTTTCGTCTATTTAACTATATTACGAAAATATTATCGTGACTCCCGCGATTTATCTTTTCATCTGTAAGGTATGGCGCGAAAAATACGATATACGAATAAAAGAGAGCAAAATGAGCAATATCATTTTGTTTCATTTATGAATTTTCTCTATTGCCACGATATTCAAGGTTAAGGAAATCCTTTGCCTGTAAGTATACCAATATAGCATTATATATATGTTTAAGTGATTCTTGAAATATATTATCTCACAATGTAGAAGATATGATTGCTGTCAACCGTTAGGGATTTGTCAGCTGAGTTCGTTAAAAATGATTGGTCGAATCTGACAGGTTACGGTCCAATTGCGACTGCAAATTCGGGCACTATACGAACTATCT
>NW_006263359.1:345698-351916 GCF_000469605.1 Apis dorsata | reverse complement strand
ATATGTAAGTTATAAAATTAGATATAAGTGTGTATTTGCATATAATTCTATTATTACATTTTATTTGATTGCTTAGAAACTCTATTTGATTGTTTTAGAAACTTTCGCTGTAAAATATGCTTTTTTTAAATAAAAAATTTTACTTTAGATTTATTATATTTAATCTTTACTTCATTAATAATTCATTACAATTCTATTATTTAAATAATTGTATAATTATAGATTGTATGAAATATAAACTTGGATAAATAAGTTCTTTTAGCAATATAATTTTTAAAAAATCATTTATGTAACTTCCCGCTAAAAGTCTTAATTTATAATATATTTGACTAAGGTGGTATAGCCGGATATAAATAAGTGTCTTATGTAATAATTTGTTTATTGCTCTTTCAGTCTCGATTTGTACAATGTACAATGTACAAATTTCATGAAATTTTTTTGAATAAAACACATTAATTATTTTTTTTAAAAATGATAAAAATTTTTTAAAGAATAAAATCAAAATATCGATATTATCGAGGATAATTATGAAATTCATTGATTATTATTAATCTCTGTCTGACCCAGAGTAGATTTGCTTGGAAACGTGATGTACAACACGATTCAGCATTTGATGTGCTTCAATTATAAGCAGAAAAAAATAATCAATCTTGATATTTGTGAAAGTTTCTATTTCTAATGTATTAGACATGCAAATAAAGTTATGTATTTTTTCACATTGTTCATTTTTTAATTAGGAAATTGATATCAAAATTTTATTAGATTTAGATAGATAGACATTAGATAAAAAGGCACATAAGTTAGTTGTATAAAGATATAGATAATAACTGAACTGTTAATAATAAAAGTTAATCAGATCTTCGAGAAAAGTGTATCGAGGAATATTGATTGACACTTTCAAGGGAAATCTCGATAAAATTCTTTTTACAATATCCAAGCGAAAAATAGAATGATGTTAAAATAGAATTCAATACGACGTTTAATGTTTCTCTTGTTCTCTTTTTTTTTTTAAGATTACGTCAATGATATCATGAATGATAAGAGGAAAGAAACAACCTTGGGACGATCTATATCTACTAGAGTGGCTAGAGAATAAATAACAGCGGCAAAATGTTGATAAAAGAATATCGAATACCGCTGCCTCTTACCGTAGAAGAATATAGAATTGCTCAGCTTTACATGATAGCGGTAATTATAGCGATTTTCTTTAATGTGAATAATGATAATGTGAATAATTCTAAATAAATGATTATTACTTTATTAAAATTTTTTAATCTGTTTTTCATCAGAAAAAATCTAGAGAAGAAAGTCAAGGAGCAGGCAGCGGTGTAGAAATAATAGTAAATGAACCCTATAGTAATGGTCCAGGAGGAAATGGGCAATATACTCATAAAATTTATCATGTGGGCAGTCATCTTCCAGAATGGTTCAAGAGTTTGTTACCTAGATCCGCATTAATCGCCAAGGAAGAAGCATGGAATGCTTATCCTTACACAAAAACTCGTTATACTTGTCCTTTTGTTGAAAAGTTTTCTATCGAAATAGAAACGTACTATTTTCCTGACAATGGTTACCAAGAAAATGTCTTCAAACTCAGTGGTAGTGATTTGAGAAATAGAATTGTAGGTGTGTATTTGTGTAATTGAAGTTCTATGACCTATCGTTGACTATTATCTATAATATAATAATAATACATTCATTGACATAATTTGTTTCATAATTGTATTTCAGATGTAATTGACATTGTAAAGGATCAATATACGGGTGACTATGTGAAAGAAGAGGATCCTAAATTATATGTGTCTCAGAAAACTAATCGAGGACCTCTTACGGAATCATGGCTAGAAGAATACTGGGCTGATGTAAAAGTATAAATCAATTTTTTTGTACCTATTTTTCTTAATTTCTATTTATTATATTAAAATAATTGATACTGATGCATTAGAATAATACTGATGTTTTACTATTTAGGGAAAGCAACAACCGACATCATCCGGAAAATCGTTAATGTGTGCATACAAGTTATGCCGTGTAGAGTTCCGTTATTGGGGTGTACAAACCAAATTAGAAAAGTTTATACATGATATAGGTCAGTATTGTAGATGGATTATATTTGCTCGTTTCTTAACGTCTAATTAAATTAATTCTATGTATTGTAATGATTGAATGATTTCAGCTTTGCGAAAAACCATGGTTAGAGCTCATAGACAAGCTTGGGCTTGGCAAGATGAATGGAACGGTTTGACCATGGAAAATATTCGAGAAATTGAACGACAAACACAATTGGCATTGCAAAAGAGGATGGCTAACGCAGAGGACGGTGAAGAATCCCCGAACGACAATCAAGAGAAATCTATTTCCAATACGACGATGACTCCTCAAGAATCAGATGTTGCTATGACGTTGGCTGCCACACTTGGAAGCATCGAGAAAAATGAAGATTTCCAAAGTCCCACAAGTGCTAGAAAATCATCTGATATACCAATGACAAATACAGCTATCAGTTCGGAAGGTGAAGTTAGTCCCGAAGATTCGCCGACTGAAGTACCCGAGCTTAGGTAAAAATAGAAGTAAAATCAAGAACTAGGTAGTTTATTTATTCGCGAAAATTTTCTTAATTTCATTTACAATATATATATTTAATAAAATTAAATTTATTTTAGAAATGCTCCTGAAGAAAAAGCAGATGCAAAGAAGTCATGGAAGAAGAATAAAGCGGCAATGAATTCGCCATGCTCGAATAAAAATTTTGATATGCAAATAGCAAATTGGCGCATGGAAAGTATCGTGAGAGAATCCGAATCTGATAGTGAAGATGAGTTTTTTGACTGCCAAGGTAAAACTCAAATTTTTATATAGCATGTAAATAATCTTCCTAAAAATTTTTATGCGTAATAACAGTGGCTAATGTAATCAAATCATAAAACAAATGCTTCAGCGAATTTTTTAGATATTGTTTTTTTTTTATTAATATATATTGAATATAAATAAACAAATTCAAAATTTGTTAAAAATAAATAGAAATGTTTCTGTTAGAAATTCGCATTTTGCGAAGTAGAATATACTGCATGATGATTGGTAATGATATTTTTCGTTTTTTTTATATGTGTACCCTCTCTGTTTTTTATGTCGCATTCCACACTGCAGCTGGGTTCATTATACCTATTATATGCGAAGGTAGGACATATAGATAGTGGAGAATTCTTAAAACTATAAACATTTTAACATGTTTATTAAAAAATAATTAAAAAATAAAAAATCAATGTTAATACAAATGTTAGTAATCCTTATAAATGTAACATTGCATAAGAAACATTAATGTAACATGCATAATTGCAATGATGTCTTTGTATATCAAAATAAGTTGAATTTATTGCTTATATTTGTATTTACAAGAAAATCTAATTAATTGGAAATAATCACATATATAAATTTTTATATAGAATATCGAGCATGTAAAATTTTTAAAAAAAGATTTATAACAGCATGAAACAGCATGGCTATGTAGATTATAAAACAACTGCTTCTTTTTTATTGTAAAAATTATTTAAAATATTAATAAGGAATATTAATATATATGAAATAATTGTATTAAATAAAATAAATATTATTAATTTCATTTTTTCAACATATTTTTATTATTATTATTATTTTCTACCTTATGATATCCAAAAAATTAGAGAAAAAGAAAAATTATTCTATTTCTGCCTTAAAATGAGTCATGGATATTTGAGAAGGCACGATGTACAAGCAATGTTAAAATTTCTGATACAGAGAACTTTGGAGATAACTCTTCATTAGCTAAATGGAGTTCTTTGGATCTTCTAGCAGAAGAGGACGACAATACGTTCACTTCGTCCACTATGGCAAACAAAGAAGGTAAATCACGATTAGCATTTCAAATATTTATATTTTTTTTTGGTTTCTGCAAATTAAAAATTAATAGTTATATTTCAACATATATTTCAATACATATGTTTAGACGACACAATATTTTCACCTTCATATCTACAACGAATGGCTAGTGAACGTAGCAGTAAAAGATTGCAAATTTCTACTTCAGCCAGTATTGATGTCTCATATCCAGCTTCACCTCAACATTCTCCAACCCATCAACCATGCAAAACTACTGTTCTTCTTATTGTAATGCATGCAGGAAGTGTATTAGGTAAATATCTTTTATAATTAATTATTTAGATTAATTATAATCTAATTAATTTATTTATAAAAATATATTTCAGATGCTAATGTTGATTTAACAGCGAAAAAATCAGATATCACAACTTTCAAAGGAGCCTTCGAATCTGTAATGAGACAACGTTATTCCAGTATGGTCGGACATGTTGCTATTAAGTTCGTTTCCTGTCCATCAATTTGCACTGAAGGTCTTGGTATTTTATCGAGGTAAAATTAAAATGATTAAATCAGAGATATTTTTTATCTCTTATTTTTTATTATCTTTATCTCTATATCTCTGCAAAATTTTAATCTATAAAAATTCGATAAATTTCAGTTTAAGTCCCTATAGTTTCGATGTTTCACCTTCCTCTGTGGATACTCCTCAAGTAACACACGATACTATTCCAATCGGCGCTATACCTCTGCTTGCTAGTTCTACTTCTGAATATCAGGATGCTGTCTCACGAGTTATAGCAGGAGCGAATCAAGTTTATCATGATTTTATCAAAAGCGAAGAAGGTCGTGGTTTTACGGGACAGATTTGCTTTATTGGAGATTCAGTAGGAGCGATTTTAACATATGACGCTTTGTGTAGATCTGTTCATTCTAGACATAATAGCGAGAACAATATTTTGGATAATCAAGGCATTGAGAATAGCATGAACACTGAAAATGGCAAACACTTGACTGCACCTTCTCCTAGAAGGAAATCTTCTAGTACATGGTGAAGAATTATAAATCTATTCATATTATTTATATATATTGTAGAAGTATGATAATAATTAATATTTCTTTTTTTAGTGAGGGTTCACATTCTAAATTGGATTTTGATGTAGGAGAATTTTTCATGTTTGGTAGTCCACTTGCTCTAGTATTAGCATATAGAAAAATTTCTGCGGATAAATCTACTAATATAAAAAGACCATTGGTGAATCAATTATATAACTTATTTCATCCTACTGATCCAGTAGCCGCTAGATTAGAACCACTCATTTCTGCAAGATTTTCTCTTCTTCCGCCTGTGAATATAGCTCAATATCAAAAGTATCCATTAGGAAATGGGCAGCCTTATCATTTGTGTACGTATTATTCATTCAAAATTTATATATATTTTATAAAATATATAATATATATTTATTATTAAATATTTTTAGTGGAAGCTATTCAAACAAATCCACAATTATTTACGGATGGATTAAACATTCCAAATATGTCAATGTCCCATTTGAGACGATTGTCCGATATATCGATTCACAGTACGATGTCTGGTGTAGTTGACAATGTTCCTTTGCAAGTAATATCAAATTGTATGTAAAAAATGAAGTAATATAATAATAGCATTAAAGTATTATCTTCTTATTTTAAATAATTTGTCCTAGTAACACAAAAATGGTGGGGTACAAAGAGATTAGATTATGCTCTCTATTGCCCTGAGGGTTTAGCAAATTTTCCTACAAATGCTTTACCTCATCTTTTTCACGCCAGTTATTGGGAATCTTTTGATGTTATTGCATTTATTCTACGACAATTAGGCAGATTTGATTTACCATTACTCGCAAATGAAGAGAAAGAATTAACTTGTTTCCGTCCAGGTCAACCTAGAGAGAAGTGGAATAAGAAACGTACTTCTGTTAAACTTAAGGTAAGTTGAGAAAATAAAGAAATTATTGATATAAGTCTTTGACTTGTGAATTTCTATTTTAGAATGTTGCTGCCAATCATAGAGCAAATGATGTAATTGTTAGAGAAGGAGCACCTCAAGTGCTGATTGCTAGATTTATGTATAGTCCAATTGACGTTATTGCTTTAACTGGTATATTAAATATTATATATGTTATATATGCTATATATGTATACAAATTTTTTACATAATAAATTATAATAAATATTATATTTTTTTATAGGCGAAAAAGTGGATATTCATATTATGAAGGATGCTCCTGCAGGGGAATGGACATATTTATCAACTGAAATAACTGATAAGAATGGTAGAATAACATATAAAATACCTGATGATAAAGCATTGGGATATGGTCTTT
>NW_006263359.1:338480-345467 GCF_000469605.1 Apis dorsata | reverse complement strand
TATATATATATATATCATAAATATATTATAAATTTTATATATATAAAAATATATTATATTTTATATTAATTATTAAATATTATATAATATTTGGTTTTCAGAGGTGATCATACATTCGTAGATTTCTTCTTGACTGTGATCCCACCAAAAACAGAATGCGTAGTATTTAGTATAGATGGCTCATTTACTGCGAGTATGTCTGTAAGTGGAAAAGATCCGAAAGTTAGAGCTGGAGCTGTTGATATTGTTAGGTATATTTTAAACTATTATGCAAATAATTTATTTTGCGTGTAATTTTCGAATCCATAATTATTTTGATTATTATCAAATTAGGCATTGGCAAGAACTGGGATACTTAATTATATATATTACCGCAAGACCTGATATGCAACAACAGAAAGTTGTTTCCTGGTTATCTCAGCACAACTTTCCTCATGGCCTTGTGTCCTTTGCAGATGGTCTTTCAACAGATCCGCTGGGTCATAAAGCTGCGTATTTAAATAAACTTGTACAGGTGAACAACTCCTTCAAACTATATGTATAATTTATTTAATTTCCTGTTTACAACAATATTCGAACAATAAGTTTTTTTCAGGAACACGGTGTAATAATTCATCACGCATATGGCAGCAGTAAAGATATTAGTGTTTACACTGCAATTAATCTTAAACCAAATCAAATTTTCATCATTGGGAAAGTGTCAAAAAAATACCATGCTTTGGCAACTATCCTTCATGATGGTTATGCTGCTCATTTAAGTATGCTACAGGCGCACGGAGGCTCGAGACCTGCTCAGGGTAATGCACGTATGGTGATTCCAAGAGGTCAATTCGGTTTACCCGGACAAAATGCTTCTCTACGGCGAAGAAGGTGAGCTATTTATTTTATGATGGAATTAATCTATGTGTATACTGTGTTCGATTGTTTACACTTCGCTATGATGTGGGAATTTTTAAGGTAATAATTCTTTCAATCCTTGCTATCCTCGACGTTCAGATGTTTTGGTTACTGCAGAATGGTGGAAGTGTGCATATACAATATATATTGTCCTCTAGAAAGAAGATATGCAGAATGGGCGTAAGGCATTTCGAAGAAATAAGAATTCTATTGTGTACATAGTTAATGCTGTATTTTTATAGAATGCATACTGTGATCAGTATGAAATTTTAAGCAAAGGTAGTTGTTTCAGAGATGATCAATGACGCGTGCAATCTTCGTATTTGAACTCACACTCATCAGTGTTAACTAAAATCCACTTTATATCGAGAGATTTCTCTGTAAAACAATCATAACTACGAAAACAAGGTACATAAACTGAATAATTTTAGTAGGCTTGACACAGCATAATCTTAATATATGATATAGACTGATCATTTTAAAAATTTTTATTTTATTTGCTATTTATTAATTATATTAGAATGTCAGTCTATATCATATGTTTGTATATAGAAATCATTACGGAATATTTATAATGTCACAGAATATTTATTCTCAGTTTCAGCATAAAAATTATACATCTTTCTAGTTCATATCAATAAGTTTATCATTTTTAGCATATCTTATTTATAACATCTATTCACTGATATCATTTTTCATTTTCATTTTTCTTTTTTTTCTTATATTAAACTATCTATAAAGAAAAAATTATCTTTGATAAATCTTATTTTAATTTTTATAAGGATAGTTGGAGCAACTAAAATTCTTTCTCTTTTTTAATGGAGTGAGAGACATCCCTGTAACATTTATTATATATAGATTTCTGTTTTAGCTGCTAATTAAAAGATTTGAACGGTGTCTAAAGCTTATCAGTTTCTTAATTACAGGTACCTGTTATGAAGATATGTACGCGGCGTAGTCGATATTTCGTGCTCTCGACAAGAGCCGCCACCATTCTACGCTCAAACTTAATGTTTTATCTATCAACCATACATATGTCCAGAATTTGTGGTTAATCAACTATGAGTGTCTAGATGTACACAGAATTAAAAGTTTTTTCGTTACTTCCTGAAAATGGTCTGATCTCACTTTAGCGACCAAGGTAAACTAGAGCCCCTTTCCGCTTGAAATCTGTTAGGTGAATGTTTGTGTTATAATGAACATTAAGCTAGATCTATCACAAATGGTACGAACTATTAAATTTAATTAAACAAATCATTTGCAAAAATTTATATTTAATTTGAATTGTCAATAAAGAGTTAAATATCTTCTATTTAAAAACAATTCTTTATTTTGTGGATTTCTTGTACACTATTTAACTTCAGTTGTTTTAAAGTTAAACTATATGTTCAACTATTAATAACTTATAATAACATAATTTCTGTTATTTACTTTTAATAAATTATATTTGGTAATAATTTATATTTTTTAAGCTAAATTTTTAAAACTTTTCGTACGTTTCCATTTGCTGATTGATCAGGCTCAAATCTTGCTTGTACAAGAAATGAACAGCACGATTGAATATGTGATAGAATAAAAGTTCTGACACGATGCACGATTATATATGTGAATGTTGTTTTAAAAAATACCACAACTCACGGACATACGGTGTATTACCGAATAAGAAAGTCACGTGTTTTCAAATATTCTTTAAATATGCTTTATGACACGATATATTTAATTGTCATTTTTTAGCTGTGTATTTAACCCTAACAAATGGAGCGGATAAATGCAAGAACCTATAACGATTCAAACCACTTTTTATATGTTTGGAGCCAGTCGGTTTTAATATTGCTAATCCTCTTAGAAGATTAAATTGAACTGACTGTTTTTACTTCATAATCTTTTTTTTCTATTCATTTTTATATTAAAATAGCTACTATTGTGGAACATATAGTCAAGTATATTATTTATGAATTGTAACAATTTAAATCATATTATGTAAAATTTTTAAAATTGAAACAAATTTTTTTTTCTTCTATTGTGTCCACAATAGAAGAATATGTATCTACATGTATTTCTTTATTCATTCAAAGAATGAAAGATTTAATCCACTATCTGCATCGCTGTCATTGCAGACGGGATAGCTGTTCGTCCTCATCGTCATTTCATCATTCACAATGCTTTTTATTCATGGAACTATTACATTTATATCACGCTTTTCAGTATAAATATCTAAATACACCGCTAGCTCTACTACGCTGCTAATCCATGTCCTCATCTGCTTCTACGTCGACGAATCTTAATTAATCGGTGCGGTATGTTTCTTATAAGTATGCTACGGTTCAAGAGATTCTTCACTATGACACTATGACATGTATATATATTTTAGTTTTAGTCTCTTAGACGGTAGCAAGATCGCATAATTATATAAATAGTAACGTTTAATAATAACATTTAAGAAGGAAATGGTAATATAAGAGAATACAATTATATAATTAGAGTCAATGAAAGAAGAATATTAATAATAAGATATTATGAAATTTTAATTGAAATATCAATGTTTAAAATATAATCTAATGTGTTAATGTAAATACCTCTTATAATTTTAAAAAAATAACCAATATTTTGGTTCTTTAGGCATGATTCATGAATCCTGCAATTAATAGCGAACTGAATTCGTTTAACGCTTATTTCTAACTATTTCAAGATGTTTTTATCTCTTTTTAACATTGAGTTTTAACATATTGAAAAAATTACATTGATCAAAATAATTGTATACGAGGAAAATATAAATATAATCATGAATATTCGTTTCAATTCTTAAGGAATTTTTCAAATGTTTTGATCAATGTATCAAATAAATACCTTAAATTAATTAATACCAGGCAACTTCAAATTAATATGTTATATTTTAATTTATCTTTTACTAATTAACAACATACGTTAGCTCTTTTAGACTGGCGAAGCGTGCAATATCTCAACCAACACCGAGTAAAATGATCTATCCGTTGGAACGATCAACGAGTGTTGGGCCTCCAATTTCGTCACAGACTACATCAACCTTCCGATCCACGGCACCAGAGAAACTTTGACGATTCGCACGCTGCCGGTCGTTTTTTGAGCCCCGGCATTAGCTGTATACATTTAAACACTTTAAAAATACGAGGATAGTTCGAAGAGGAAGTCCTCGTATATTTCAACCGATACGTGCTCAACAATCTAAAGAAGATGATTCTACTTTGTTACTCCGCCTTTTTATATCCTCTCTGTATACCTATTGTAAATTTTAAAATGCTATTCGATATTATAAATCCATATTGTATAAAGTACGATAAACTGTATAGACTTCCCTATCTGGTGTGAAGAAGGAACTTTCTAATCAAGAAAAAATGGTTTGAACGTACGAGGACTTTGTCTTTTGTCCCTTTTAACGTGTTATTATATCATCTACCATTTTGAACAATGTGATTAATTTTTTTTTTTAGCAATTTATTACCGATTTATTGAGAGCTTTTTTCTAGTGGTCTTTCCACGTAAACTGATACAACGTTTTCTGCAAAAGATGTGATCGAGCACGATCAAAATTTTTGATAACATAGTTTGAATCACGAATTGAATCTAGTTCCTAAATAAATCGACATCTTAGAAGATAGAAATCTCCTAGAAAAAAAAGCGCTATCTTTTTTAATATTTTTTTCCATTGTTTAAAATTTTAAATTTTAATCGATTGCATGATTTTCTTTCGTCGATTTTTGATCAAGTTTCAAAAATATATCCTACGAACTGTGTGTATGTACAATCATGTTTTATCTAATTGAAATATATTATTATTCTAATCATAGTTCGTAAGATATAGATAAAAGAAAAAAAGAAGGACAGATCGGATTGATTGAAATTGTTACCTGAATTTTCTTCATTATTGGCAAGAGAAAACTGATATTAATCGTTACTGATAATTAGCTTTTAAGTACACTGTTATTATAGTAACTCTAATCATTGCCAAGAGTTATTATATATAACAATATACGCGTAATGTTACCCAAGTTCCTTCGGTGCTATGTTATTTTCAACTATTCGATTTGTAAAAAGAGAAGGGAAGAAATCGATAAAAAAAAATATTAAAAAACAAAAAACATGTTTTGTACGTTGTCTATCGAGAAGTATCGAGAGTATAATAGTATGTTCTTTGATAAACGTTGGTACAAAGATACTTCCCTCTTAATTGCTATAGTTCCATGTCATCATAGTCAGCGATTATGTAAATATATCAAAATGTATATAAATAAGTATTGCTATAAAATATTCATGGATAAAATATTTAGATCATAGACAAATATTGATTTATTAATTTCTGTACGAACTTCGTCAACGAAAATACTGTCCAAATGATAATAAAAGTATAATAGTTTCTTCTACACGAATGGCATAATTCGATGACGAAGAACGTTAATATTAATTATTAAATATGTTTTCGAAGATAGTACGCTTATAATTAAGTTATTAATTATCATGTCCGTTTCTAATCGTGAACATACATTTAATTTTGTAATTGATAACAAGTCGAAGTAATGTCGCTTGATACTATTATAATTCATTAATATGATAATTAATGTTATGAAAAAAATGTGTGGGTACAAACAAAGATACTTAAAGTAAAGCATGTGGCGAAAGTGATTATTCGAATTTCATTATCATATTATTATAATAGACAATGAATTACATATATTTTTTTTTATTTTCGCAAAAAAAAAAAAATGATTTGATATCAGATGAAGTTAGATCAATAGAAAAATATATTTAATTAAATTTATTGTTGTGCCATCATTGTTCCTTGGCTGTATTAGTAATATATGTAGTTGGTTGAAGATCTGCCATTGATCTAGTTCTGATGTTAACAAACAGAATCTAGACGTATTATACAGTGCTACCTTCAGCATAATGTGAAGAAAAATAATTAATAATTAAACTGAAATATCGACTGTTTGTATTATTGTAAAGGTGCACGAATATAGTTCTGTATATGGATATACCGGATATATAGGTATATAATTATACATCTGTAATAATATGACCGTGTATATGTATATATATTTAATTATGTACAAATATATAGGGTGTTTCAAAGATATATAATTTTTTAGTTTATCGATAAATTGTTAGAAATCATAAGAGATATATAAAAATATTTATCTTAATTGGTCAAAGGACCATGGATTCTTAATCAATTTTTGTATTGTTAATTCATATACAAATATTAGAGATTATTTTATGAATGTTGAGAATGTTATTTACTTTTAAAAGTTATTCGCGAAATGCCCTTTATATGTATATACAATAACATAAATGTTAAGATAGACATATACATATACATAAATGTATATGTATATATTTATTCTTAGATATAATAAGTGACTGCGAAAAAATATTTTACTTATATGAATGAATTATTGTCAATGGTAATAAGAATTATATTTTTTTTAGCATAACTTAAGTGACACATTATTAATAATTAATCGAGAGTCATTGTTTTATATTACGATTATACTCTCTAATTATAATAATTATTTCATATATCGTTGGCTCATGATTTTTTAATCAATCTCAATTCAGAATAAATTGCCTGATCGCTAAAATTGTATTCAACTTTCATCATTGAGTATTACAATAAATTATAAATTATTGTCGTTTAAATTGATTTTTTTAATATATTCTCCAATATAATTTTATACTAATTTAATATTTTTTTCTATCATTCAAATTTAAATATAAAAAATAAAATCGGCACTTTCGCAATACTTTGAATTAAAGTTAGATTCCTATTTTACATATATTTAAAACTGTGTATATATATAAATGAAATTGAATTTTAGTCCGTGTAATTTTTAGTTTTTAATGGATATCTATATATTATATATCTATATATCTATATATATTTTTATTACAAACATATTATATATATATATATATTATTACATATTATTTTTTTATACAATATATTTTAAATATATTCTTTTATTTTTATTTTAAAAGATAATAAAAAAAATATTAAAATCATATATTAAAGTTATCTCTTTACAGAAAAGGAGAATAGACAAAGAGAACAAATAA
>NW_006263359.1:337824-338165 GCF_000469605.1 Apis dorsata | reverse complement strand
AAATGAAACACATAAAAAAGGACAGAAAATAATAAGAGAAGGATAGAGATAGGTTAAGAATTGAGCCGTTAGCGCCATCTTTTGATTTTCAAAGATACTTCTTCAATAATATCTTTTCAAAAGTATTCAAGAGATGGCGCTAACTTGTAATTCTTAATCTATTTTATCCTATTTTTAAAAAGATACCTTGAGCAATCAAGAAATGGCGCTGCCGGCNATTCTTAACCTATCTCTATCCTTCTCTTATTATTTTCTGTCCTTTTTTATGTGTTTCATTTGCGGCACTTTACAGATGGCGCTGATTTCCATATTTTTATTCTATTTCTATCCTTCTTTCACTA
>NW_006263359.1:321820-337782 GCF_000469605.1 Apis dorsata | reverse complement strand
TTTGTTCTCTTTGTTTATGCTATTATTATTATCCTATTTGATAGATAGAATAAGGAATTGACCGGCAGCGCCATCTCTTGATTGTTGAAGAAATCTTTTTAAAATAGGTAAAATATATTAAGAATTTCAACTTAGCGCCATCTCTTGAATACTTTTAAAATGATATTATTGAAGAAGTGTCTTTGAAAGTCAAAAGATGGCGTTAACGGCTCAATTCTTATTCTATTTCTATCCTTCTCTTACTGTTTTCTGTCCTTTCTTTATATGTTTCATTTGCAGCACTCTACAGATGGCGCTGATTTCAATATTTTTATTCTATTTCTATCCTTCTTCCACTATTTGTTTTCTTTGTTTATGCTATTATTATTATCCTATTTGATAGATAGAATAAGGAATTGACCAGCAGCGCCATCTCTTGAATACTTTTAAAAAGATATTGTTGAAGAAGTATCTTTGAAAGTCAAAAGATGGCGCTAATGACTCAATTCTTAGCCTATCTCTATCCTTCTCTTATTATTTTCTGTCCTTTTTTATGTGTTTCATTTGCAGCACTCTACAGATGGCGCTGATTTCAATATTTTTATTCTATTTCTATCCTTCTTCCACTATTTGTTCTCTTCGTTTATATTTGTTTCTATGCTTCTCAATTATTATTCTATCTTTCTTCTTTCTAAATTTTTTTTGTTCGTATTTGCTGTGGCGCGTAATTATAAATGTGAATATAGGATTTATCAGGATATTACAGGATATATATTTTACAGGATTATATTAATATTTAATTAATTAATTATATTAATTATATTAATTAAATTATATTATATTAATTAAATTATATTATATTAATTTAAGATATATAGATAAGATATATATTATTATATATTAAGATATATATTAATTATATTAATTAAATACCATAATTTCTTTTTTAAAAATTATAATATATTAAATTTTAATATTCAAATTATATATATTCAAAATAAAAAAAATATAGACTACATTCTCATTTTTGCAACCCCTGAAATATTAATATATGTCTCTTATATAATATGAGTTTCTGATGTGTATTGAATATTTTTATGATACAAATTTATAAATTTGGACAAAAATTTTTATTATTAAATATTTAAATTAAAAGAATATAATTTAAAAAGTGATAAACTTATATTAAAAATACAGATTTTTAAATTTCTAATATATATACATTATATTTCGTTTCGTATATTTTAATACATTTATACATGTAAAATCACGACCTCTATTATATACATCTTTTTAATTTTAAGTATTCAGTTACTTTGCATACTTATTTATTTTCATAAAATTTTTTAAATGTTACAGTGTAAAAAATATGGAAAATATAAAGTTAAGTCCATCAATGGCTTCAAAATTAAAAACTAGAAATAATGCCAATAGAATTAGACACAGTTCTCCAAAATTACAAGAAGTTTTAAGAGAGGTTAATTTAATATTATTTTGAATGTCTAAATTTCCAATCTCTGAAACTTAATCATCAAATATATAAAATAAATAAATAATAATCATATAAATCAAAATAAATAAAATCATATCATGTAATTAATTTATCATATTTTGCCGGAATTTTAATGCATAAAATGAAATATGATTTTTTAGAGATGTCGAGAGAGAATGCGAGAAAAACGAGGGCAGTTATTTAATAGAAATAGATTTGGTTTGGAAATAAATTCAAAAAATGTACAAGATACATTAACTGAAATTGTTCGTAAAGAATTAAATAATCTGGCTACTACAGATTTAAATCCAATTTTGAATCCTTTTTTTGTAAATGAACCACTTGATCCAGAAGAAGCACTTGAACTTGAAGCTAAAATACTTGATGAAGAAGGTAAAATAATAGAATTTGTTTTGTTTATATATTGCATAATGTTTATGTATTATTTATTATATAGAACAATGGATATTAGAAGAATATGAAAGAATGATACAAGAAGAAATTGAAGTATTAGCATTTAAAGCAGATCAACAAGTAAATGAAGTTATTTGTCCTATATGTCAAAAATCTAATTTAATAGAAAAAGAAAATAAAATAGCTTGTGAATCTTGTGATTTTGTATTAGACAATTGTCTTAGTGTGAAGGAAATAGGATGTCTTATTAATAATTGTGTAAATATTCATTCTATACAATGTAAGGAATTACCTGGTTTCTTACCACTTTTTGAAAACAATAAGATGTCTTTATATCTAATTTGTGATGAATGTTCAACTTGGACACTTATAATATAAATTTTAATATTCTTCAATTTGTGAAGATTTTTAAAATTTATGAAATTGCTGAAAAAAAATTATATTTTTTTATCTTATTACCCATGACTGATTAATAATAATAATTTTAATTTTAAATAATATATCTAATAGAAGCAAATATCAAACATAATATCATAATATCCAATCAACTATGGGTAATAAGATATATTAATAAGAATAAAAAAAACATGAATAAAAAATTAATAACTTTTAATTTGTTAAATTCATGAAAAAAAAAGTAATATTTAATTTGTTTATGGAGGTAATCATTTGAATAATAATACATGAATTTTTATATGATTATATGATACATATTGTACAAAAAACATCCCTTTGTTGATTTTTTTATATTATTTATCATTTATACATACATAATATAAAGTTAAATAAAAGATAACTGTATATTGTAAAAATTAATTAAACATATTTATAAAAGTAAAATTTTAGCAATTATTAAAAATTATTTCAAGAATTGTTTTCTAAAGATTATCTACTGTTTTTGATATTCAACTATATACAATAGGTATTTAAAAGTAATAATATTACAATATACAGAAGTCTTTTATAACCTTAAACTCTAATATTTGAATTCTTTTATAAATGATTTGTACATTATCACATGAAATTTCGTATTAAAAACTTCATATTTAATAACATTAATAATATATAATAAACTTATAATTTGTGAGCAACCCATTTTTTTATATATGTTCGATTTTTTGCAATATAAATTTTTATTTTTTTAAAATTATTACTATGCAAGTATCAACAGTTATATATTTATCATAGAATGCAAAATTAAAATTAAAAACATTTTAAATGATTTAGTTAAATTGCAGTTTTTAAATTGTTAAAAATACAATTAATTAAATGTTTTTAACAATTAATATTTCTTACTCCAGTCTCTTGTTACAATTTCATGGCACTAATTTCATTTAGATATATTCAAATATATATTTTCATATAGCATACAAAAATCAATAAATTACTTGATGTTAATTTGTTATAAACAATTCTTTATTTGTCTATTTTAATGAAAGAGTTTTCAAAATTAAAATATCTTTCCACGAAAGTTATATTTCAACTATTATAAAAATATATCGATAATATAACATGTATTTGAGTCGCAAAATATATTTTTTATAAATATATTTATCTTAAAGCTGTTATGAAACATTATTAAAAAGAAATAGAATAATTTCAAGAAATAATGATACGTTTTTTTATCATTGCAAGTGGCATATTTAGTTAAAAACAAGCATAGTAAAAATATGGAATGGTTTGCTCTACACATTTTTCCTTTCTTTTTTTTTTTTAAATATTAGCAATAGATATATGTAGACAATTATTACAATGAATTTAATGAATTAACAAAAAAAGAAAAAAATTTAAGAACGAAAAAAGAAAGGAATTTATGATAAAAAATTTTTATCGCAATATATGAGTGTAAAGTTACATAATTTTTTTTAATGCTGAATGAACATAATACGTAATGTACGTAATTATATAATAAATATGAATGTACTTTCCATTTTGTTAATATTTTGTATGAATAATTGCGATAATCGGTATAAAAAAGGATGTTTAAATCTCAGTGTGTTCCAAATTTATGTAACAGTCTGTATATTATAATATGTATTTTGTTAAACGTTGTGAGTAAATTCATGTATACATCTTCACATTGTTTTTTCTGTAACAATTAGTTATTAAATTTTATGATCACAATTTTGAAAAGTATAAGGGAAAAAATTGCACTTTAAGTCCTTTCCATTTTCAACCACTATCGTTGCAAAAAGAAACTTGAAAGCTTACTATAAGAAAAATCGTCTTAAAAATTTTCACATAAGTTTCTTTCCTAAATTAGCTTACTGCTACGGTAACTGTTTTTCTTTTGCTCTTTTTTTCAATATATAAGCAAATCACGTTTCACGACGTATTTGCATATTACAATTGGTCACTGAGTTGATCGTCGTCGTTCTGTGCGATCGACTGCTGCGAGTGCTTCTTCGGGTAGACGACCAGGATCTGATAGAATATCAGTGGCAGTACACAGATATCTTAGAGAATTCAGAACAGCTACAAATGATAAATGATTATAAATAAATCTTCTTAAATATTTCTATTTATATATGTTTGATTTTATTATGCTATTATTAATATTTTTATTCAAAAAATACAAATAATAAAATAAAATACCTGGTCTGAGATCAACGAGTGAGCAATGTTGCTCGACCCATAATATTGTACTTCGATATAAATCTTCAATACTTGCAGTTGATACCGAAGTATTAAAAGAAATCATTAAAGGTTCAAGCAATATACTGAACTAATTATTTTATAAAGAAAATATACATTTCATCTTATATATCATACATTTGATTAAAAAAAGAAATTGTAAAACATATTTTAAAAAGGATACAATCCAAAATTTCCAATTCTCTCGTGTACGCGTGCGTACATATTCGTCGAACATCTCCTTCATTTTATTAGTTCTATGTCTAGATATTGGAGCACCCGTTGCAGGAAGCATAGATTGACAATTACTGTAATAGAGTATTCATTATAAATTCAATAGTTTTTTAAAAAATTAATTTTTTCTTTCGTTTGTCGACTTTCTTATTACCTAATAGATGTATTAAGGCACTCAATTTGATGTCTTAAACTATCCATCTCTTCCTTTAACTGATTTCTTTCCGCCCTTAATTGCCTAATATAATCTGCTCCTTTTTGCAGCATAGCGGCTTTGCTCATCTTCGTGTTTGGATTTTGATTAAGCTGCGGTATTAAACTATGCAACATATCAAATCCATTTTTAATATTATATCTACGTTTTTGCTCTGCGTGAATGTGCCCAACTCTCCTTTGTTCTTTATATTGTCCTCGTTCCGTTTCGCCTTTTATGTAACCTCGACTTGGCGATAATGGACTTCCTATGCTCATCGGACTATGCAAAGGACTGAGATTTAACCCTTGAGGACTGTGCGCGTTAGAGTTATCCTTCGGTGATCCGGGACTATTTTGTGGCTGATGCGCTTGAGTGTTTGTATTTAATAACATTTGTTGGCTGCAAGTAGTCTGTTGCATTGCCTAATATGCAATATACAATTGAATACATTATATATTATACAAGGTGAAAATTTATTATTGTTAGTATCAATGTTATATAATCAGTAATATCTTTATACATATTATTTAAATCTTCGCAGCTCAAGCTAAAGAGTTCTACTTGTATATTATTATTATTGTAAGACATTAAATTGACTGTACAAACATTGAAAGGAACTTCTTTCTTGAACAACATTGACTTAAATAACTTTTGATTTCGAAATAAAATGCAACATAAAAAATACCTGTTGTTGCGATTGCACTTGCACTGTAGATGTTTGCATAGTTTGGACAGTAACCGGCGTGGTAATATGATGGGTTGTCGTTATCTGCGTAGGCGAAGCTGAAGGTGGAAGCATAGATGAGATGTATTTCATAGTGGTTGTTTGGTTCACTGTTGGCATTATATTATCAGCCGGCATATTCATTGTGTGTATACCAGATGTGTCTATGTAATGATATTGAAGCTTTTATAATATTCTTTATATCGAAATATATATAATACCGTGTGATCGATTTTTCAATAATTTGTATATCATTTGTATATCTTGTATATATTATTAAATGATTTATAAAATAAAAAATGAAAATTTAACTATACAAAAATTGCATTTCTTAGAATACATACTATTAGTGAGTAACTGTGCGAGCAAAACATTGTTATTTAGATTTAGAGCGGGATCGCTCGCCGCCGATACTAATGGCGGTGGATGAATTCTTGGCGAAGTTAATGATGAACTGCTTCGAGATCTATTCCTTGCTTTCATTTGATACTGAAAAGAAAAATATTATTATCATAAATATTTTAAATTTTTTATATTAACATCAAGATAAAGAAAACGTGGATTTATAAACAGGTTTATCATAATTTACATATCAACCTTAGGTACAGCAAAAACTTCTTCTTTTTCTGAATTAGACGTGGTAGACTGCGGTAATAATTTTGTCGGCTGTATAGTTGGTGTAGTAAGATCCAAACCGGAGGATCTGCACTGTAATAATATCGGTGACTGTGACGGTTGCTCTGTGGAAACCGATACGACTTGTTGTGGTGGGTGTGTCTGAAAAATATTACGATAATCTGATTCTATTGCTAATCATACTTTCTTGTCTTGCTGATGCAATATTCAAATGAAACACCATGTTTTAATAAAACAGAACTTATCATGTTGTATCTGAGAATACCTTGAAATTATTAGTGCTGAATTTACATTGCTGCGCATTAAAACTTTGCGGAAGTGTAGAGAACTTATAACATTGTTGCGGTTGAACAACTTTATATGGTTTTGTTGAAATTGGTGCAACTGGTGGTAAAGGCCTGATACTTCTATGCTGACTTGATACTATGGAATTTGTTTGTCCGAAATTTTGCTGTACAGTCACCAGATTTGTGATAGGTGAAATTTGATTTGCATGAATAGATTGATCATTCAATGATGTCATTTGAACTTGATTTTGAACTGGTGTTAGAACGGTTTGAATCTCCATGGCATAAGGTGGCTGTGAAGATTGTTGATATGGAGAATTTTGTTGTTGCGTTGAACGTTGATAAGTATTCCGTTGTTGAGATTGTTGAATTACTCGATTACTTCTCGAAGAAATTCTACTTGGCCGACTTTTTTCTCTGACTGGTTGATTGGTCGAAGAGGATTCATAACTTTGTTGTATAGCATTATAATTCTCAGCTAAAGTTCTATAATATACATATATATATTAAAATAGATATTAAAATAGAATTTCATTTTAAAATATTTTAAGTAATGAATAATTAATACTTACATATTATTATTCCTGAACGCATTCGTTGGCTCTGGTTGAGGTTGAGTATATATTTTAGCTGTATATTGAAGATTTTGTATAGTACCTGCTTGTTCGTCCTGTACTAACGTCTGTTGAGAAGCTTGTTCATTCTTTACCGTTGCTTCTTGGCTCAATTCGTTAATCTGATTTATAGGCGTCATCAGATCGAGATCAGGATAATTTGTATTCAAAGTACTATTTCGAAACATGTCGTCTTCCTCAGGGACAGGAGGCAACTTTGAATTCAAAAATTCTAAAAGATAATTATTGCGAATGTTATTGTTTATTGATATATTATTATCTGTATTTATGTATGATTAACTTCACATTGATTCAATACCTTGTAATGGTTCAAGAGTATCCATAAAATCATCTAAATTTGGTTGGAGCGGTCCTAGACTGGGTTGTATAAAATCCGCTAGACTAGCTCCTCGCGCTACAATTGCAAATAACTATGTTTATTATATCATTTACACATATTAATTTCTGTTTTGCTTATTTTTTATATTTCTTATGTATATAATCTTTATATGTATATATATTATAATGTTATTCTACGAGTCCTTATTTTGTGTTTTTTTGTTTGATAGCAATTTGAATTAATGAGTTACCAATTTCTCTCGGATCGGGAAAATATATTGGTTGATTTGAACTGATTGTGGAAAATAATGTATCAGTCATAAGCTCCATGTAATCTTCATCAACCATCATACTCTCTCCTCCTGGAGTCCCACTGGTCCCTCCGTGTGTATTGCCTGTACCTGCTCCAAAGTTGCCCGAAGTTCCTAATCCGTTGCTCCAATCTAAGACGTCCATCGATTCCATCTAAAATGATACCATTTTCAAATGTGAATAAGAAATACTAATGATTTTTAAAAAATTCTTACAATATTAATAAATATTCTTTATTATATTATCAAAATTTATTTCACCAAATAAGGGCAATGAAAATTAACTAAGAAAAAAAATTAATAGCAGAATTCTCTCATTGAGAAATAAATCCTATATTAGAATTTTTAATTTATAGATAGAATACCATTTCGGTGCCATCTTTGTTCGTCCAGCCAAGGATTTTGTTCCGATAAAACATACGCCATTTCTTGTATTCTGCAGTAACCGCAGCTAATTTTCGTTTCCAATATTTTCCTTCTAAGACTACGGCCTGATAAAAAATATTTTTCAAATTTATATCATCGTTATTGAAATGTAAAGAATTGATCAAAATTCTATTATTAAGAAGTACAAGGCATTCCAAAATTAATGTTATACAATATAATGAGATATATAAGAATATAATTCTTTTTTGAACAATTAATATACAATATATTTATATTTTATATATTTAATGAATATCATATGTTAAATTTCAAATTATAAAATAATGGAAATTCAAAAGATATGATTTAAACAATCCATTAACGTATATTTATAAAGCATTTGGAGCAAGTATATCGCTGGCTCCTAGACTCAATTGTAATCTATTTCAAATACAGATTGTTTGACAATCGCTATTTAAACAAAGAAGAGCTACTTGGTTTACAGGACACGCTCGGCTTTTGTATGCATTATTTCTCCGCATTAACTTTTGTTCTGCCTTGATCTTGAATCATTTAAAAATCATGATACAAAATCCTACAAAACCAAAATCAAGTTAATTAAAATTTTATTAATAATTAATAAAAATTTCAGGAAATTAACATTATTATTATCTTTTTGAAATATAAAAAGTTGTAGCATTATCGCATTGCATTTTGAAATATCCTGTACTTATAAATCAAGAACAATATTAAATATTCATTTATCAAATATAATAAGCAAACATACCTCGGGTTTATTGTGAGTATCAACATCCAACGGAGACGCGAATTGGCACACCAGCGTATTTTGTTTCAAAATAACTGAAACAATACAAATTTACATTACTTTATATCCTTCATTGGTCTCTATTTATGAAAGAAAAAAAAAGAAAAAAATATAGAAAGGAAAAGAGAATATTTTTTAATATTCTTACTTTCAACGACTTTTTTAACGTATAAAAAAATTCCAATCAAGATTATGATGTCGTCGATGTGCAATTTGGTGCGTGTGCACCAATTCAAAGGAATCACGACCAACTGAATCCGTCTCTAAAAGTAGCAGCAATAAAAGACCGAATATCTCGAAAGAAAAATCGTATTTATGTTAGAAAAAAAAAATTTATATGAACTATTACATGTTTTATGAATATAATCGTGTCAGTAAATTTTTTATTTCATTATTTAACTGGTATGCACCGAAAATTCAAGTTTTGCTACTAAAAAAAGATTTTGTTTATGATAAAGAGAAAAATTATATACGAACCACGATGCGTGTTTCTTCGACGAATTTAATCGAATCGACCACGCAAACGTTTGAAACGAGTAGTTAGCTGCCCTTCGATTTATGACCATGCTCGATATGTTCGGTATATCGGATCAGAGACGCAAGCGTCCCGATGCCTTCTTTACGGCGACGCATTTTGTAGCGTATTCGCGAAATAATTCTTGTAATTAATAAGTCACAAATATAAAATCTTGCAATGTTGTTTTAATTGGAAACTGAATTCGACAGTCCAATTTTCCACTATTCAGAACCTCCAAATCAATGCACTTCCGCCTCGACTCGTTGCTTCGTTTAATACACCCTTTTAATTAAAAAAAAAAATCGAGGTATATAGAAAATTGAACGAAGATTATTTTAAAAGATAAATTGACGTATTAAAATAGAAATAAAGATGAGTTAATTCTTTAACTTAACAAATGAAAAAATTGTTTTATAAGAAATATATAAAAATAAATAAAATTAATTAATCTATTTTCAAAAATTTTTTCTGAATTTTAAACAGTTAAAGTAAAAATATGATTAATTTCAACAAAGTGACGATTTAAAAATATAAAATTATACTTTATAATGAAAATAGAAAATATGACAAAAGTAAAGTACGTAATAAGAAAATTAACACAGATGAAGTTGAAATTTATAGTAAAAATTAACATAGACGAAATTTAAACAACATAAAGTATGCGTATTAAAATCGCAAATACTCATTTGAGAAGAAGACAGAAATCGATGATCCATCTCTTTTCGATTTATTTTTAACAATTATTTACACGCGATAAACAAATCGATCTTAATTGCACATTACAATATAAGATTTAAACGATCTTGATAATAAAGAACAGATATATAAATTCTAAAAAATAATTCTGTTTGTAACATCCAAAGAATCAACGAATGAGGAATCATTTCTTCTCAAGTTCTTTTTCAGTTTCAAGTTCTCTTTCGCATAAATTGATGCAAAACTATTTACTTATAGATCGTCTGTAACATCGTTTTTAACCACGAATAATATTGGCCGGTTAAGATCGATCGGCACGCGATTTTCGATGTTGACATACGATGTACGATTGACAACGCGGTGGCGGCTAATTTAAAAATAGCGATGGTCGAAATGTCAGTGAACGAGATACGGTTTGCACGCGGTTCGATGTCTATTGCACAATTTGATCGATTTATTTAAAAGTCCATCTTCTTATTCACGCGATCTCAGCGCTTCAAAATACATACCCTCTTATCATAAACTCGTTATATTCTAATATATAATGAATTTTAAGCAAATTCGTCTCGATAACGAATTATATTATATAGAAGAAAAAAAAAAAAGAAAAATAATTCCTCGTTCGTTCGATAAGGTAGCTATATTATGTCAATTATTCGAAGACCTTGACTTTGATTCTTTTTTAATCACTTCCTTCAATGAACTTTACCTCGATTAATTTCTCTGATGTTTTGACTCGAAGAAAATTTACGAAACGTAGAGAGAAAAACGATTATCGCAAGTATATATATATATATATGTATAATTTAAATATATCGTTTCAATATAGAAGAATTTAACGATGAAAGTTAAACAGAAATAACTAGTTGATATAATTTCACTACAAGGAAAAATTTCGAATTTCTTTGGATGACGGTGTTCACAAAACTGAACGAGCTTGGAAATTTTGCAGAAGTGCACTGAGAAACTGACGTGGCGGGGATTTCTTTGTCACTAGTGCGTCACGTGCAAGATATTTTTTTTTTTATTTTGTACAACACTATTTACCTTATCGCCTTATTTTTGCAGCAGGATATCTTGAATCAATTTAATTTGGCTTTAGATTACGCTTTATCTCACCACCTTTGTTTTTCGATTCGTAACTCGATGAAGAACGTAGTGGTTCGTTTTCTTTTTAAATTTTTAGTAAAAAAGAATTTGTGGATTTTCTCGTGAACTTGTTTCGTTGAGAAATCTACTTGAAATAATTAGATGAAATACCAACAGAATTAAACAAAATATTAATTAAAATAGAACACTATGATTGATGTTTCGAAAGAATTTTTCACATTATGAAAAGAGATTATGGAAACTTTTGTAATTGAAAAGTTATCATGCTCTTGATGAGAAATTTTTTGAGACAACACGAGAAAAAATAATATAAATAGTGAAATGAGATAATAATTTCTTTCAATATTTCTGTATTCTGTTTAATAAGTGATTACGGTATCGAGAGATCTTGAGGAAGCAATATAACTTTTGAAATTTATTAAAAAACATGATTAAGAAATTTTAAACCGTCGAAACTTAAAAATTGGATAAATCAAGATGATCTAATTAGAAAACTGTCTCTTTAGATCAATTTACTTCTTTACAAATAAATTTATATTTTATGATTCATACTATTTCAATCAACACTATTTAGATAAAAGTGTAAACTCTTTTTAAATTTGAAAATTAAATTTAAAATTGCAATTTTTGGTTTTACAAAAGCAAAAAGAAAATGTATATTATTTAACATAAGAAATTTGTGTTCACAAATTTAAAACTATCAATCGGATAATCTTCGAAAAAATGATATAATAGTACATAGTTCAATAATCGAATGATTCAAGATACAATCAATTGTTTCGAGATAATATGAATAAGTTAATTCGTTTTTAAAAAACTCGTATTTAAAAAATTATAATTGCTCTATTGTTAATTCAAATAAATCTAATAATATTTTAATTTTTTAAGAATTTTTAAATTTATCAAAATAATGATAATAAACTACTAAAACTAACCATTTCAAACTTTAATTTAGTATTAATAAAATAGTAGTAATGATAAAATATATAAGTTTTTAATAAGATCGAATATTCAGTTTTTCAAAAGAACCTTTTTTTCCCCAATTATATTCTCCAATCGCATTCTCCTATGACCCTCGACCGCAATCGTTGACCATGACAATTCACCCGAAGAAAAAGCTATTCCAGCCAGAAAAATAAAACAAATACATAACGTTATCACAATGACTTCGGGTTATCATATGATTGTCAAAAATCAGCAAAATTAACCATGTATTGAGTTTTGTATTTCCGGTCGTGCATTTCTTCGCTGTTTTCTACGATGTTCTTCGAAACGATTAAAAATTAAGATTTTCCTAATAATTATTCTTTTAAATATTCAGCTAACAAGAGATGCTTCATCTATTTCAATGAAATTTGGTTCTACGTTTACGATAAATATAATTTTAATTACAAATATTTAGTTAATTATGAGAAAAATTTACAATTTAATATAGAAACAAATATAGGATTTTAGTTTAGCATTATTGTGAACATTTTTTTTTTTAAATATACATATATTTTAAATTGCATTATACTATTTGACTTGTTCATTATTTTTTAAGAAAATGTATATATTTATCACTATTTGAACATATTTTTGTATATTTTAAAAATTTTAATACATTTAAACAATTAAATTATTTATATTGTGTAGATATAAAACTGTCCTACCAAATTGCAATCAGTTAGGTCTATATCTGAAACATCTCTCGAAAGCTGATATCATCATCAATTTATTACGTCTATATTTTACGCGCTTTCAGGGTCGTGGTTCTGTGTTCACACGTGCATTTCCTTACATTGCATGTGCCAGCATCTCCATATCACGTTGTTCAGTCTAATCTTGTCCTTCCATCTCAGCCTGATTCCTTTGAACCGATTCCACTTGGGCGATGTCAATTTCTGTCTGGAACAAATTCAAATGCCCATACGTCATACCCACTGCAAAATCAATCTTCGTAAATATTTTAATAAATATTCAAATAAATTACACATGTTAAATCGTAAAATTGGTCCTGAAAATTGTTAATTATAATCGTCATAATGACAAAAAAGAAAAAAAAATGTAAACGAATATGTATAAATATTCCTCAAACAGCTGCAAAACTTGAAACAACTCGCACAAGGCAAACAAGAATTTATCTGAGTTTGTTAAGTATAGTTTGAGGAAGTTGTCGAACGTAGTATATTAACGTCGTTGTAAAATAATCGACGGTTAATCGACATAGCTTTGAAATATACCGATAAGTTTCTTAGCCTCGTAATAAAGGCTAATCCATCGTTATCGCGCGGTTTTTCTCCGCTTTCAATAATTTTTCTTTTTTCTTTTTCCTCGCATAGCTAAAGCGCATTAGCAAGAGCTAAAGTCACGAATCCAAAGCTCGGATCATATCTTTTACGATATTCTCAAGACATTTCGCGAGAATCAGATTTATCGTTGAAGAAGCTATGTTTGCTCGAGCACGGCAAACACTTTGCCGTGTTTATTCCAACCAGGAGAACGATTCTAAATATAAGCGTGCATGGAAGAAAATGGGGACGGATTAAGAGAAATACTATGACTTTCTATCATGTCCGATTTACTGGATTGGGAAACAACAATGACTCGTTCACCGATTAATAAATTTAAATGTAGTTGTCGGCCGATATATGAAACGCAGCTGCTGTCTTTTACTAAAGATTAGAATTTACAATTTATCATATTTCTGATAAAAGATTTTCGAGTCAAGTTGGATCGTTATTATTTGTACATTTGTTATCTATTGTTATATGATACTATATATAATACACTTCGAGTTTGGAATTTTATCGATAAACAAACTGATGGATTTAGAAATTAAATTTTGGCGATATATATTACGATTTTGATCGATATTTTAATTTGCGATATTGAAATTGAATTCGCTTATTGATTCTTCATTCGAAAATTTTGCTATACGAATAATTATAGTTTTTTGCTTATACCATATCTTTTCTATAATATATATATGTAAATATTTATTTATGAATCAATACATTTATCTGTGAAATATATTATAAAAAATTATATTTAAGTTCATTTATGGATATATATTATATCGATAATGATATTTTTATCATTGTATTTACCAGCATTTAAAGGGTTAAATCGATTTCACTATCGACGAATAATGAATTTTTTGAAGCAATCAGTCTTGCCTTCAGCCACTAATCTACAAACCATAAATAAAGTTTAAATACAGATAAATAAAAATAACTAATAACCCAATTTTTTAAGATCGCAATTTAAATTTATGTTATTCCTATATTTATTTACAATGACTCCTAAGAAAATCGCCATTAAATTTTTTATTTAAAGCTTAATAAACATATTAATCAAATTTTAATTATTAACCATTATTTAAAATATTATTTAATAATGAAAACGTCAATCTTCTTTCTCATCGATTATTAATGAAAAAAATATAAATGGAAAGATCGATGATCTTTGACCGCATAGATCATCATTTTTCGCGATCATGGATTTCTTAGAGCAAATTTCTCAACGTTCAACGTTCTTTCTAATGTAATATCAACGAAAAATCAACAGTTAAAGATAATAGATAAAAAGATTTCCACTAAATATTCATATCATGCGAAGTGTTCTTCCTTCTTTAGTATTAGAAGACTTTAGACATCCCTATCCATTGGCAATAGTTTCATTTTTATGAAGATTAAATCGATTAGATAAGAATCCAGGAGAAATACGACATAGGCGACTAGTTTCTGGAAATCTTGATATTTCGCATGATTTCGAAAAATATTAAAATAAAACGTGAGAACTGGATTTATTTAAATTTTTATTTTTGATGAAGAAAATTTTATCGAGGAAATATAATCAATTTCGTAAGAAATTTTCAGAAAAATAATTTTTTACGATAAAACAAAGATAAATGAGGAAAACAATAAACGGAGGAAAAAGATGATAATGATTTTCATTATTAATTAAAATATAATTTTATTTTCCTTATTCTCTTTATCTATTTACAGAGAATATGATGTAAAATGATGATTTAATCAATCAAATTTCTGATTTGATAAAAATTGCCTAGAAGACGTTCAATTCAAACGTTATCAATTCTATAATAATATATTATCATTTTTGACTATCAAATATCAAATTGGAATCTTTTAATTTCAAAAAAAAATCAATAGTATATTTCAGATATGAACTTTAGAATTATTATGTAATTATAAAAAAAAAATATTTCATCATCATCTCTCTACAAAGATATTTACATTTGAAAAAATGCAAAAATGTAAAAATATAAGTTGAATTCTAAAAAAAAATTACGAATCGCAATATGCGAACGTTTCAAAATTAACAGAAATTTTTGCATATTTATTTTTTCAAATCCTCAGTTTTCCATGTACCACGGTTCATCATGTTTCATTAAACAATTAAATTGTTATCGAGGATTAGACGAGTACACAGAACAAATCGTTGAAGATACACGATCATAATCGCGCGGCATCAAAACCATATAAAAGCCAAAGTCATTCTTTCCCGCCAAATCTGTTTCTCTTCTCGACCAGAACGAATAATCTTTTGCGATTAATTAGCCATGAGCATTCCGTTATCAGATAA
>NW_006263359.1:317201-321551 GCF_000469605.1 Apis dorsata | reverse complement strand
AATTTATTTGTTCGTCACAAGCCAATGGGCATGATCCATCGGATTGGAAGGGGCAAAGTCGATTATCATTCTCGTTTGTCGCGGAATTTGTTTCATATTTACTGAATATTTCTCTTTCGATTTCTTTTTTTTTATTTTTTTTCAGCAATGGAACAAAGTATTCGAGTTTAAAGTAAATTCGAATTTAGCTGCAAAGTTTCAAATTTCTCATGAATACTTTGAAAAAAAAAAAAAAAAAAAGAGGAAAAAATATTTTTAGATAGATTTAAAAATAGAGAAGATAATAGATTCGAATCTCTTGCAAATACTTTAATCAGAAAATTCTACATCGTATTCTTTAAGTTTTGCTTATAATTTAAAAAAACAAAATTTAATTTTTTAAAACAATTTTCGAATTTTATAAACTAAAATTTTTACTTATTTTTAAACATATTTTGTAAATAATAAATAAAAAAATAATAAAAAATATTATTTCTTATATTAATTAAATTGTACGAAATAAATATTTCATATTAGATTTGATTTTGATTCATAAATATATTTGATCATCATCACTATCTATTTTACATCGCGCATTTTTAATTTCGTGTTTTTATGAACTTAATTACGTAAAATTCTCTATCGTGGAGATTTAAAGTTTCGAAAAAGTTTGATTAATAGACTTGTTCGGCACGCGGCGATAAAAATATTTTAAGCAACGTGTTCGATGGTTTCGGAATAAAATTTGAATGTTTGAGAAATATCGTTTGAAATTGAAAAAAATTTGAAACGATTTCAACACGGAAATAGATTCACGAAACGAAAATTTTTATTATTATTATTTTAAGTCAAATGTTTGTAATCGTATTTGATCATGCTTGAAAAAAAAAAATTCCAAAATGCTTCCATCGAGAAATTTATATCTCTTGTCAATTACGTCAATCCGATTGTTATCACGAATAAGAACTGCGATTATCTATAATATGGAAATACGAGAGTAAGTCTTCTAATGGTAATATGTATATAAAAATTCTCTACAGAATATATATACTATATCGTTAATTTTAACTTTTAAGAAGTTATAAAAGCTCATCAAATATTCATGGCGTCGAATTACGCGATTCATCCAAGATACTAAAATGATTATTAAATAGAAAAGCAGCTGCGATTAATTTAGACAAATATGCAAAATTAAAATTAATTAAAATACGAGACTAACAAATAGCAATAATAGATACATATGTAAAGAATCAAAGATAAAGAGGAATGAAAGAAAAAAAAAAATCAATAAAAAAATTAAACATAATAGCACAATAAAATATATTACACAAATGCTATAACTAATTCTAGAATTTTGTTTATTGTAACATATTTACAAAATTTAACTAAAATAAGTATATGTTTATCATCAATAAATATCAAAATGTTCTAATATTGAGGTTTTTCTATCAGTTTTTTAAATCAATATTAGCAAATGAGTTATTCGATCATTAAGATTAAAGACATTTTTACAAAAAATACATTAAAAAATAAAAAAAAATACAAATTAAACGTATTAAATTGTTTTCGTGCTCTAATTTTAACAATAAGAGCTACTCGTTCATTCGTTTTAATTTCACCTAAAATTAAGTTATACAAGTTATAGAAGAAAATTGATCGATATGCAAAAGTGGTCTCGTGCAAGCATGTCGTGCTTATATTCGCGGGAAACGCAGGGCACACGCGAGCAATGCATCTATACTCGATGACGCAGTAACCTTGCACGATAAAAGACACGTTGTGACACACAGGCCTTTACGGTAATTTAGCTTGATTTACTTTTTCGAGTTACGCGTGTCGCGAGAGAATGACCACCGTTTAACAGGATGCTCGCACGAGACTCGAACACCTATCTCATATCTACTTCTTTTAAGGTTTTATTAAGGTTTTCGATGAGAATAGACACGGTTTTTTTAGATTTTCAAATGTATTGAAACTTGTTTCTTGCGTCGAATGAGAAAATTTACAAATTTTTGTAATTAGGAGCTATCTTTAGAACAAATAGCAACTTGGAATAATGAATCTGTTTCAAGTTTGAGTTAAATTGCTTTTGAAATTAAGGATCATTTTCAATGTACCCAATTGTTGACTTTTGATTACAAATTACAAAGAAATTCCTGTTCTTTTATAAATAATAAAATTTCTTGTAATTAAACTTATAATTTTTGGAAGATAGCAATTTCTATTTCTCTTTAGATAATTATCAATAAATATGAAAAATTTCGATAACAGATTATTACTAAAATATTTATATATATAATATTTATTCCACGAATTTATTCCACGAAGCTATTCTCCCTAACTTATATTGAATAACTATAAGAATAAAAAAAAATACTATTCATTCGCATTCATTCAAGTGTCGAATCGAACAATCACGATACCTGGTTGAATAATGCGAGCACGTGTGTTGGCTTACTATCGAGCATAGTTGGACGGTATCAAAGAGGATCGTCAACGAACGTGTCACATAACTCTTATCCATTGCCATTACGACGAGTGAATTAGGTTTGAGACAAGACACGCAATAGGAAACCGTTGCTTTGGCACGGAGAAAAATCGAAGACAACAAGAACAAAGTCATCCAGTACCTAAGACTGAAACGCTGCACTAAGACGAACTTAATCATTGTTGAGGTCAATTGCAATTAGCATAGAATAATTGTCATCTAAACGCGATCATAATTACCAACGTTTCTTTTCCAACACTATGAGTCATTAACGAATCGTTAAATTGCGATAATGATCGAATCAGTTAATAGTTACGACATTTTATGCGATGTGCCATTTTGACAGGAAAATTTATGATCGAGATTTCATTTTGAGATATTGTCGTGAATAATAGTTTCTATGGAGAGAAAAGAATAAGCAATTTGACGTAACAGCGACAAGGCCGTAACACGCGAAAATTCTTTCGTATTAATATTGTTCGTAAAATACAATGACAACAATGACTATAATGAGAAACGTGCATACAACACAGTGAACAAAAGACACGAGCTTGAGATAATATATTTCGATTTGTCATCGTGTAGAAATAATTTCTGATATTACGATTTCTTTGGATTTAGAGATGAACGTCGAAAGCTTGCAAGGAATTTTATATGAATACAATGTAAATCATTATGACAATGAATCGAACAATCGACACAGATATTCATGAATCTTTTATCTTTCTACGACAATTATTAAATGATACTTCTTATTTTCTTATTAACACCATAGCATGTAAAATTGGCATACAAAAAATTTGATAAATTGTTCGTGCGATATGAGTAATCTTATGAAGTATATAAAAATAAATAAGTATATAAAAGAATATAGCTACGACAATATAACTTCCGTTCCAACTTTACTTCATGCTTATTCGTTACTTGCGTACACAGTATATCAAAGTTCCGTTCTCTTTATCATACTATAGCCAAACACCAAGATAAACTATTGAAAATTATCTTCATAGTTTGTGAAAATTATATCTTAAATAAACAAATATACTTTCAATCAAGTCTCTTTCGCTCCAACTCAACTAGAAATCTTCTTTTCAATATTTTTGAATATTTTTAGAATACCAAACCCGATTTTTCACCATATATCGGTATATAATATCGAGTAAATTGTTGGCCGAGTACGTCGATAAGATATGCTACTTTTATCAGCCATCGTAACTACTCACACACAAGAAAGGATAAGAGGCGTGTCAGAATTATTTCACCTGATACGACTCCTGATTCAGAGGTTATTTCTCGGCATGATAAAATAGTTTTAAACGATTACAAAAAAAAAATGAGTATATTTATATATATTTATACTATATCTTTCTTTCAGCCAATTGAGAGAACAACTATTTTTTTTTTTTTATTTCGTTCCATTTTACGACATGCTGCATGCATAAACGTAATTTACAAGCGTGTTGTTTGGAATAGACGTTTACGTTGCGTCATTATGACAATAATATCACCATGTTCTGCTACTGATATAAAAATATATATATCTATATTTTTTTCAGTTCGTGCGGCCAATTGCAGTTCCGACATAAATCATCATCAATCGATTAACCTTTTCATCGTGAAGGCGGAACAATAACAATGGAGACGTTATCGGCGGAATATTACGATATCAGAGTTCATTTATTACTCAATCTTTAGAACAGACTAAAATAACGATTGACCGATCGAATAAAGTAATGCGTTTATTCCGTGTGTAGTCGAATTACTTTGTATTGTATTGTAAATGTGATGAGGTTCACCGTTCTTTGAGTCTTTTGTTTTTTGTTTGTTCTTTGTTTTTTCTATTTTTTTTTTTTTATGTTAATTCATCGATAGTATCATAACAT
>NW_006263359.1:311017-317082 GCF_000469605.1 Apis dorsata | reverse complement strand
AAAAAAAAAAAAAAAAAAAAAAAAAAAAAAAAAATAAACATTAAAATTAGTACATAAAAATATCCATTGATACATATTCAATCATTTTTGCAATTTTTTATATTTGTTTCCATGTTTAAAATTGACCTATCGAAAATATTAATATTTCACGAATATATTAATATCTTTTCCTGCAATTCGAAATATACTTTTCTCTTTTCTCATAACATTCTATGCAATTAATTGTCCATAATGAATAAGTTTTGTTCGCTTTAATGGTAAGAACGAAGCAAAGTTTCCATAACAATCGCGGAAACAAAAGACCAACAGCGATAACGAGATAGTACAATTAAGTACATGTAACAGCAATTTCCTGCAAGTTGCTGTATGTAATTTATAGGTTCTTCTTAATTGAACGTAGTTTCTTATTATTATGAGTATAACAAGTTCTCTTGATTCCTTTTCCTTTCAATTATTCCTCTATTTTTGTTTCAATAATTGCTTATTATTGATACGTAAATAATATGAAAATATAATCATTTTTAAATAAAAATATAATCATTCGACAAATTATGGAATCTTTTACACGTGTCCTGTTTAGGGGCAAAGATGCTTTTAAGTAGATTAGATTATCATGATTATTGTGTACAAAATCTGATAACTAATTCTCATAATATCTATTCAACGTCAAAGTAATTTTAATATTGTAATAGAAAAATTCAAACAAAAATTTTACGAAAATTTTGCAATTGAATTCGTGTGTTAAAAAAAGAAAAAAGATATACGAGATACTTTTTTTCTCAATATTATCGTACACGTGTACTTTGCAAAAACGATATTGCTAGATGTCAAGAGATATAAAAAATTTAATTATGGATAATTATGGATAATAAACAGTCGACGAAATATTTATTTATATCCATGAATTGGAATTATTCGCTGTTCGATTGATTCGAATGTTAAAAATAATCGAACAATGAACTCGTGCTCTTGATTATGCTATCCGGTTTACAGAGTCTCGGTATCGATTATTTTCATCGCATAGGACGAGCTTAAAAACAGAATTATCAATAACAAAGGCAAAAAATGAAAAGGAAGAATTAATAAATAGAATAATAAACCATTAATCGAGTTAATCCAATAGATTAAATTGATTCTAAAAACGTATTAATCTTTCATAATTGATATCTCACTAAATTTTCAAGAAATCTCTCAAAACTTTCGATTAATTTATTAATCAATTTATTAAAAAATAAATGGGATAAAATAACTTTTTCTTTAAATGTAACAAATACGATAAAATAAAAATAAGATCGAAAATGTTTATCTATAAATAAACAAATGATTAACTTGAGGAATTATTTGAAGTCAAAATATCTAGACCTATAAAAGACAAATAAATTTGTTTTCGTCAATTAAAAGGTTAAACGTAAACGATCTGAAGGAAGTCTATAGCGAGATACAAACTGTCCCATAAAGAGAAAACGGAAATTGTCGTAGCCTGTCGGTTTCGCCGAGGCCGAGCTTAATTGCGATGTTGTCGTTTGGTTCTACGGCCTCTTCTTCATTAATTCAATTGTCTGTTATCAGGCGGAATGTCGGCACGACATTTGTCCGGTTGCCGAGCTCGAAATATAACTAGAATCTGCCCTACTAATCTCTCAAGGGAGCCGATTGCGAGAGAGAGGAATCACCACGCGTCGACTTGCGAGTTCTTGCAAAACGATTGTACACATTCGAATCACGAGACTGTTACGAGGCTAGCATACATGGATACTTCTTTCGTTTCTGGTCATTGGCATCATAGTGTAAAGTTCGTTTCTCCTTCTTCGCAACGAAATCACGACTTTCAACGATATTGATCAATCTTTCTAATCGATGGAGAGATACTATGCGAGAAACTTCACGTATTGTATACTGATACATAAGGATATACCTGGAAAATGGATGACAAATGGAAGGAAGAATGGTAAACTGAAGTTTCAAATTTTCTTCAATATTTCTTTAACCCTTTTGCTATTATAGGTGATTCTTATTGATCATCACTAGATGAAATTCATATATACAGCATTCACTTTTTTCAGATAATTTCTGTAAATGATAAGAAAAATCAATGTGACATTTTTGATTTTACCAATTAAATTTTATAAATTGTTATATATATACTTTTCTATATTGACAGATATATAAATATCCTAAATATTATATACCTTTATATTATATATAACTTTTTAATCATGTGCAAAATAGCCATCAGTTCATTTTCAATTCCATTAAAATCAATGTGCATTCCTGATAAATCCTATCACCTACAAGAAAGCGCAAGATTTCTCTTCGAATCCATTAACCTAAGGAAAAACTGAGGGAAAAGAGAAACTCACCTGTATGCGAGAGACATGCACTGGAACAGCTTGTTTAAGGACGTCTCAATGCTGAGCTGCTGAGAAGTTTTTTCATTCGAAGAACTGTTGGCGAATTTCTCGTGCGACAATCCTGGAGGCGTGATGATTGCAACCTTAACAGCCTCTTCCTCCGGCACGGGAACAGCGAGCTCGTCCTCGTCGTCCTGAGCCTCCGCTTCGAAGTCCGAGACCATGAAGTGACCGGAGTGTATGATCTCGCGGGAATCTCTGCCGTTATCTTCCTTTCTCCCTGCCCCAGGACGATGAAAACTTTGGCTCGGTGTCGTTGTCGTCATCATTGTTAACGGCTTTCTGTATATCAGTTCGGCCTGCATCCCTCTTTAGCGCCTATCTGTGAAATATGAATATACGAGCGTTGATTCATATTCATATTCATATTTTTCTCTTTTTCTTTTATTTATTTATTTTTATTTGTAATTATTGCTATTTTGTTTCTGATTGATTAGATTAGCTAGATTATAGAAATAATAAATTATATTTAAAGATAAATCTTTTTTTGAAAAACTAACCTTTTGAAATTGTGTCAGTTTCGAAACAAGAATAGGATATAATTACTGTGTTATATATGTAATAATATTATATTATTTTGTAATTATGAGACATTAATTATATAAAACAATGAAAAATTCTGTGGTTGTAGATATCTGGAAAACAAGATATTGACAACTGCTTATTAGTAATTTTATAGTTTGATAAGTGATATAGAAATCCAAAGAAAAGATGTAAAACAAGCTCTAACAAAAAATTTAGTGATATTAATCGATCTCATTTCACAAAATCTTTAAATTGCAGAGACTGCACATTCGATGTCAATAAAATAAATCCTTTGCGCCAGACATAACAAATATTTTTATCGAATAATTTGATAAGCTTTTTCTCTTCGACATTTGTCTATTCCTCTTTATAATAGAACATTGTTTTTATTCGATTTTCCTTTTACCTTTTTTATTAAATTTATATCTTGCGCATGCGTCTTCATATTTTTTTTTTCAATTTTTTAAGTTTTTTTTTCTTTTTCTTTTTAAATATAAAACCATTGCATTTAACACGATGAAAATGAACATTTCTCGTTGAAACACTTTCTTCGTTGACGCGCAAATTCAGAGCATGTAAACAACTTTTATACTCGGTTGAACGACCGGAGATCGTTAAAGACATTTCGGTTCGTTTCCATGAAAACATGATCGCGCGCCAGAATCCTCAATGGTCAGTGACTTCCTCAAAATGCTGCGAATATCTTCTATCTAAAATTAAATGCGACACATTTTATAAAAGTTAATTATTATTCACAGAGAGAGACGAAAACTTTTCCTAGTGACTGCAAGAAAATAATATTTAATAATTATAGGAAGAAAAATTATAACCGATTCATATATTTTTATATAACATTATTGCATAGAAACGATAATTTTTGAATTTTTTATTTTTTATATATTAATTTTCTCTATAAATAAGAAAGCAACCAATAGAACCAATGAATATTAGAAAGTTCTCGAGGTTAGGTTCCAATGACAGAATTAATTAACATGCTGAGTGGTAACAGAAAACTGACATATGTATTTAGTTACAAATGTTGCAAAAGAACTTAATATATATTTTCTTAACGTACAAACTGATCAATTCAAAACATTCGAAAATTTCTACTGTGTTAACGACTGATATGAATAATTCTTTAAAACAATTTGTAAAAGTTAACTTGTGACGCACGTTCGTTGGTTTTAATATGCAATGCGTGTAGATACGTCTAATAATAAAAGTACATGGAAACCTTCACTGAGATACATGTTACGAAAATGTCTAACGGAAATCGAAATCCATTTCTAATAAGCAATGAATAGTCGGAATTCGATATCGTAAATTACAGGTTAATCCACTATATAACCGGTTTCAGAGATAGATTTTTTTACCGATATATTAACAACTGATGATATATCTTTATAAATGTATTGAAATTTAATTGATATTATTTAGCAGAACATATCAGATTTATATAATTATAATTCCACGTGTATAAGATTTACTTACTACTTTTCGAAGAGAAGAACAAAATATCAGTTAACTGATAAGTTTCAAAGTTATTTTAACGATGATAGTAATTTGACTAACATTATTCACAGTATTTTTCGTAATATTACGCAAGTATGTTTATCGAAACGGATTTTCTTTGCAACAATTCTATTTAATAAATGATTTTAATATTTCACGACATTATTATCTTAAAAGTGTTAATGCTCTTTCACCCCGATGTCACTTCGTATCGTAAGGTTAACCGTTTTATCCGTTCATATACGAAGGTTTTTTCCTTTCCTCGTGGTTTTAAAAATTATGTTATATTAATAAAAAATGAAATATTATTTTTACTAATATAGTTATTTCAAGTTTTCTTATTGTGAAAATTTCTACAACTATAAACTCTATCGATAATCTATCTCTATCGATAAATTAGAAGAGTAGAAAATGTACGATCGTATGCGAGGATAACATATTACGATTGTGACGTAATCGTAAAATGTTATATGTTATACTTTATCAGATGTGCCATTACAATTTTATTTGTTTAAACACTTGCCTTTATGCATGAAAAAGCAACATATATATATATATATCTTTTTATTTTCTAATCTCTATGATTTATAAGTTGCCAGTATCGAAGATAGAAATGAGTTTAGCATTTTTATAAGACGCCAAAACTCTTTTCAAATGGGCACACCTCGATCTCTTATGCAATCATCAGTCGTATTTAGGAACTCGTCACGGCGCAAACAAAAACATTCTGCTTCGCCTACACGTGCGCGTGGCTACGAGAAACGTGTTTTTTAGCTTGGAGAAACATGGCCGTTCTGATTACGCGATAACAACAGCATATTCAAATAGATTGTCAGAATAACAACATTATAGAACCTTCCACGAAAAATGATAAGAAAATTTTTAATCATTGTAAATGATAAATAGACTATAAACTTAATTGCAAATTTAATAAATTAAATGATAAAATGTAAATCATATGGGACTTTTTAATAATAGAAAAATAAGTTTAAACAGTACAAATTTTTAATATTTCGTCTCTCTGTGAAAATATACACAGAGCAATATAGTATTTTAAAATATCACAATAGATTTGGCAATGATACACGCATGGCACCTGTCATAATGTATGGTTAAATCGAACAAGGAAATTATTGCGCGTACATTTTACTTATTTCCTTCCATTCTATTCATTTAGATTGCTTTAAAAGTCGTTAAAAAATCGAAATGTTGTCTTTATCTTATTGCAATAAAAATCGTATCGCGTGCTTATATTTTATAGCAAATAAAATCTTCTTGGGATGAAGTAGACAAAAGTCTACAAAATAAATTCGTCATTCGTTCATTTGAAAAAATCTATCGATGATTAAGAATATATCTGCAATGTATATGATTTAATCAGCTATGCTCATTTCGAATAATGAACATAAATGCATAACACAGCACTTCTTGCAAGGATCACAGTTTTTATTGTCGATTTTTTTTCCTATCTCACTCACCTCTTCTCACTGCGTGTCACCACTCGTCGTTGATACGTACACACCGTTGCAACTTGACGACGAAATTTAACGATTCCCTTGTATTAATTTTTCTTTAATCTCGACCAATATTGTCACACTCACGCTCGCCGTCAGGCTG
>NW_006263359.1:306349-310852 GCF_000469605.1 Apis dorsata | reverse complement strand
CGGCGCCGCGCCCGGACGAGGCCCGTACGCGTTATTACACGGCATACGCTCGCTCATACTGGCAGTGACGCCATTTGCACGAATCCGCGTCCACGACGGACGACTGGCGGCTCTGTGTCATACAGCTGACATGGGCGCGTTTATTTCGACCAATCACAAATAAGCATCAAATGTAGCGCCGCATCTTGATATTTAAATAAATATTTGAATATTTCATTTTGTATTTTCATTCTTGTTAAAATGCCGCAGTACTCTAATATATTTTAAAATATTTATAATTGTTATAAATTATTCATTAAAATTCAATAAAAAAATTAATTATTCTAAATCATTAGATATAGATGTAATCTTGCGTAGTCATTTCCTTATGTATAGTAAAATCCAATAATTGATATTTTTCAAAGATTGGTTTTTTGGAAAGTGATATCAAGTTAAAAACTATATATAAAATTGAAGATATTTTTATAAATATCATTAATTATAATATTAAATCACAAATTAAAATTCTTTTTTTAATATTAATAATAATATAGATCTAAAACAAAAAAATTGTCTAAAAACACTTTTATGTATTTTATTTTGTTATATTTACCAAATAATTTATTGAATTATAAAAAGTAATAAAATAATTTTTTAAAATTTTTTAAAATTATTTAAATAACATCTTATAATTTTTATGTATTTAATTGATAAGAAATTATTATTACAAAATGAATAATCATAGATAAAATATATAATAGATATAACATCTTATGGAATTTCATGTCTTTTATTTTGAAATAACGATCTTAAAAAAAATCTTTTATGTTCACCGCAATTTATTAAGATCAATATAGGAATTACATTTTTCATTTTCGATTTAATAATTAAATTAAATAAATCATTATCTATAAAACTATAAATATAATAAATATAACTTTTCTTTTATTTATTCCTTTATTAATTTCAAGATTCTTAAAATAATTCCTAAATTATTAGGATTATAATTATTCAAAATTTAAACTAAAAATTTGTTTAAAATTTCATAATTTTGAATGAGAATATTCCATCGATAATGTCTAAATAAATTTTATGATTATCTTAGTCCAAAAAATGAATTAAATGTTAAATCTATATTATATTTTATCTATGATATAATGTGATATCATTATATCTATGATATAATGATAAATTCTTAATATTATGTTTATTATGTATTTGCTTGAAAGGTTTAAAGATTAAAGGTTAAATTTTAATTATAACGTGTACATATAATATACATTCTCTGATGTAATATATTATTACTTTAATTTCGTATAGTTATATCGTCTTAGTTATATTTCATAAAGTTGATTTCATAAAAATACTTGAAAATATGACGGAAGAATCCTTAAAAAGTTGGCATCTTATATGGTGGTTATTTAAATTATTTGGATTTCCAATTACTATTCCATGGTTGATATATCATTTTCTTGATATAATGCAACAAAAAAGAAGAAAAAAAACGCTCAATGGAAAAGTAAATTATATCATATGATACGAATTCATATTTTATAAATTTCATAATATTATTTTAATTTAAATTTTAGGTTGTAATAATAACTGGAGCCAGTTCTGGATTAGGAGAGGCATTAGCACATGTTTTTTATGCTTGTGGTTGTAAAATTATTTTGATTTCTAGACGAAAAGAAGAATTGGATAGAGTGAAAAATACTTTAATGAATACTCATGTTGTATGTTTATATTTTTTTTTACAATAATATTTTTTTAAATTTGTTATTGATCATTTAACTTTACTTTAGACAGTACCAACTTATCCTCCAGTAATTTTACCAGTAGATATAACTAATATAAATAATTTACAAACTGAAATTACAAAAATAATAGATATTCATGGAAGAATTGATATTTTAATTAATAATGCTGGTATTTCTTATAGAGGTGAAATTATTAATACTAATATGGATGTAGATATAAAAGTAATGCTTACAAATTACTTTGCTCAAATTGCTTTAGCAAAAGGTAATCATTTAATATTAATATATGAAACTTATTTAACTTACATTAAAAAATATATAATCTTATAGTTATTCTTCCATATATGATAAAACAACAGTCAGGTCATATAGTATGTATTAGTAGTATACAAGGCAAGATTTCAATTCCATACAGGTTGGAATATTTTATATTTATATTTAAAATTTATTTTTCTTTAAATTTTAATTTGTATAATTCTAACAGATCTGCATATGCAGCTTCTAAATATGCATTACAAGCTTGGTGTGATTGCTGTAGAGCAGAATTACATGATCAGAATATAAAAATTACAATTGTTAGTCCTGGTTACATAAAGACTTCTCTTTCTTTGAATGCATTAACAGGAAATGGACAAATTTATGGAGGTTTGTAATTAAGAAACTTATTTTATTATTAAATCTTATTAGAAAAATTATCAATATTATAGTAATAATCAATGTTGTTACAGTAATGGATAAAACAATACAAGAAGGATACTACCCAAAATATGTAGCAGAGCGTATTTTGAAAGCAGTATTAAAAGAAGAAAAAGATATTTTAATAACACCATTCATTCCAAAAGCTGCAATGTATTTACGCACATTATGTCCATCATTATATTTTTGGATAATGCAGAAACGAGCTAAAAATACAAAGGAAAAAGAATGATAATATTTAATGTATGATTATTACAAATAGGGTAAACTGTAATTTAATTATTTATTAGTTCTTTTTTATACAAAGTATTTTGTTTTTATCTTTGTATTTATACTATTTTTTGTTATTATTTCATTGTAATTAAAACGAAATATGAATTAGAATAAATTCTATTTTATATTAAATGCTATTTATGAAAGGAAAATAATTTTATAAAAATCTATTGAACAAAATTATATCCAAATTATATTTTATTATTATACCACTCAATAGTGGAATATGTTTACATTATATACATTTTAATACTACATAAGTTTTAATGGAATTGAGACAAGCACATTATGTGTTAAGTGTCATGTAAAACTTAAAAAGTCAATTATTGAATTTTATAATATAATATTGAATTTTAAATATAATAAAAGTTTTAAAATAAAGATATTAGCATAAATTTTGAGTAGAAAAATAAATGCTTGATAAATGTAGAGAAACAGAGACTTTTTAAGTTGTAAATGACACAGAATAGTGAATTTACTTAACATACCATCCATCAAATCATTATCAATATAATATATATTTTATTGCATATCCTTTTGTGTATGTACAACTGGATAATCAGTTGTATTATAACAAATATTTGGCTAATAATTGAGACATTTAAAATATGATATATAATGTACAGTAATTGATACAAACATTGCTGTCATGGCAGGATTATCAACACTTATTCAAGCTTTTATTATTTGTCAATAATATATCCTGTAAATTTTTTAATTTAATTTTTTATATTATTATTATAAAGACTAATTGACGTTAATGTAATTAAAAAGAAATATACAAAAACACACATTTTTTTATCTGAATATAATGATAATGAGTGTTTGTTTATATTATGCATAAAATATAAACGATATACATATAATTTTACTTGAATTGATAAATTTTTTTTTAAATTTATTAACGAAAAATATGCAAAAATAAATTTTTTATTTTGACATAAAATATCTTAAATTGTTATATATTATGTGTGCGCGCGATATTATTTTTATTGTATACGAGATCTATAATATATAAACTTAAAAAACAAATATTAGAAAACGTGCAAATTGAAATAAATTTTAATTTTTTATATTAAAAAAAAATATACAGTATTTATTTTATAAATTTAATCAATTTAATAAATTTTCTTATATGTGATGTAAATAACAACTTGTATGTTATATCTGTTATATAGTTGTAATAATAATTGTAGATGTTACTATATTTTTATATGTACAAGTAATTGCAAGAATTTCTTAATATACTATTTTACTTAAAATTTCTTTAAAATTTTCTCACATTATATTATGCAACATTTGTTATTATCATTTATTTAGAGGAATGTTTGTGACGTTTATTTTTGATATCTCATTTGTCTATATATAGCATGATAAGAATCTTATATAATCAACGAAAGTTCTGTGTATTATGCTGATTAAGATTTTTGCCAAACAAATTAAAGTGATACATATTCTTGCAAATGTTATTTATAATTATTAGTATGTTTCTTATAATGGGCTACATCACTGGGTGAGAAAATCTAGGCAACATTCTCTTTAATACATCATATGCAGTGTATTCTATCTACTTTATTTACAATCTAAAAATATATAGTTCTCTCTAAATCCAACTTTCCAGGTGTATGGTTGTAATTTTGCATAAATCTAAGAACACTTATGTCAGTATTTGTATCACTTAGATGATGTGTGAAAATGACCATGTCTTTTTTGCATTAATATTAACTGTGATATAATTAACAAGATGGAGATCATAGAGTAACAATGTGGAGTCATAAGAAACATGTTTTAGATTGAA
>NW_006263359.1:305335-306266 GCF_000469605.1 Apis dorsata | reverse complement strand
CTTAGAACAAACTTTTTTTAATTTTTTTTTTTTTTTTTTTTTATATATTTTTCCTTTTATTGTAAAATCAGCATTCACCTGTGAGGTAGTGTCAAAACATAAAAGAAATATAAACATTAAACAAAAATAGGCTTGTGTGACTCAACAATCCCCACTAATATACATAAAATTATAATTCACCGATTTTTATGCTAGGCCTTATTACGATCATTTCAATGTATCGTATGGCCTACCTTACTCTTTTTTTACAACTCAGATTCTTACTTTCTTGACAGAAAAACATTTCACTTAAATGCTTGATAAACTCTCCAGGCACTGATGCTGAGAGCTACCAATGTAATAGTTGTATGTAGAATTCTTCTTCTTGTATCATCTTTCCTTACAAGAAATGTTGGAGATGATGGTCCTAAAACAGCTAATAATTCTACATGTGGTAGCTTGCTTGTGTCAGTCTCTACTTGATATTGGCAACAAGGATCAAATTGCCAAGAAACAGTATAAAGTCCACAAGATATTACTGATATAAAACCTAATGGACCACAAATATAGGGCTGATCACCCCAAATCAAACCTATAAAATATACATAAAATATATTTTAAATAAATAGTTATATATATGTAAAATAAAATATAAATTTTAAAAACCTGTAGTTATGGCAGCAAGACCACACAATGTTGCAGTCTTATGAAGACAATTTCCTACTGCTATCCATCTAGAGGTTTCATCACCTAATTTTGATGGTTCAATAACAATTAAACTGCATTCAGATTCTAATGCTCTTTCTAATTCATATTCAAATGTTTCATGTGCATTTTCATTATCGTATACTTCCTTGATGATGGCAACATTAGAGGAATCATCCCTATAAAAAAATATAAAAAATATAAAAAATTTATATTTAATTATAGAATAGTATTTTATAAAAATGAT
>NW_006263359.1:294083-304947 GCF_000469605.1 Apis dorsata | reverse complement strand
TAATAGTTTATTCATTTAAAAATAAATAAATATATTTAAAAATTTAATATATATATATATATATATATATGTTTACATATCATTTATCTAATTAACATTTTTAAGCTATGATCTTTGTTATAAATTAATTCTTCTATGTGTTATATAAGATGTTGATTAGAGTTAATCAGCATTCTATTTGTTTGAATACAAACATGCTTGTAACAGAAACAACAATTTTATTCTTGCTATTATATATATAAATAATTTATTGAAATGTAATAATTAAATTTGTCAATTAATATACATTTTAATGATTGAAAAATCTTAATGAAATTGACAGGAGATAAAAAAAATTTATGAAAAAAATGAATATAATATTTAAAAATAGTGTATTTTTAATATGAAATTATTTTCAATTTTGTCTTGAAATGGAAAACGGGTTAGTAAAACATTCATGGACATTTAGCAGAGATTATGAAAGATTAATCTTTAGAATTCCAGGGAATGGATATAAGGTTAATTTTATTTCAAGATATGTATTATATCATTATATTACATTAGAATATATATATTAATACTAGTCATCAGTATTAGATTTCGTATAAAAAGCCGAAAATAATTTAGCCTACGAACCTGTCACCAGCTTCATCTACCATCTTTACAGTCAGTCTTCCAAACACTGGAACGCTGGTCTGGATGAACCGGAAAAGAAATCTTGAATATCGAACCGGATGTAAAAATCAGCTGATTCAATTTAAGCATTCGCATGAGTCAAGTCGTAGATTGCATCTTGAATTTATTCAAATGTGTTTTTTCATAATGTAGAAAATATCCCATTACTTGATTACGTTTAAAAAGAAAGAAAGATTAAGATTATATTATTTGCATAATTATTATATAATACAATCAGAAGAATATTTTTTACTTTTGTCATTTTATATTTATATGCAAATTTTTTAATTGATTATATCAGCTACATCTTTTTCAAATATATTTTTACGTAATTTTATATTTTAAAACTAAACAAATATTAATCTTAAATCAATTATAATTTTATTTTTCTGTTTTAAATTGATATGTTTATTATATTATAATATTACATTATGTGTTATATTAAAAAATAATATTAAAAAGAATTATTATTCATATATTATCATATATTTTCATATTATATATAATATTTTTAAATTTTTTGTATTATATTCATATTATATTCATATTATATTCATATTATATTATATTATATATTTTCTATAATGTAAAATATATCTTGTGTAAAAAATTAATATTTATTATACAATTATTTATTACTTAATTAATCATATTTAATTCTGCTGACTTTTATAATATTTATTAAAAATATTTATTTACAAATTTATTTTATAATATTTATTGAAAGATCAAAAATAAATTTAATAAAATTTAAATAAATTGTGAATAAATATTAATTATTTTTTTGCAGGAATAATATGTATATTCGTTGAACAATCAAATCATTAAAAAAAAATTAGATAATGAAGATGTACAATTATTATTGCATAATAATAAAAAAATAGATAAAAGAGAAACGCAAAATTAATTGAAATTCTTACGCCGGCGCTATATTCCAGTAGAAGAAGGAACTAGTTTGGCGCTGGCGTAGTATCGTATACAAGAGGCGTGCTACGGTCGATCGAGCGAGAGTGAGCGCTGCCGGTGGCATAGAGGCCGAGTTAAACGGGCCAGATCGCAGATGGACGTCCGCGGGAGCGTTCTGTCATGGAGAGCACAACGCGATGTGCCGTAAGTGTGCTCAAGTATCGTCGTCATCGTGGTCGTTGCCGAAATAATCGCGTGTGTAGTATTTCAAATCGTATCATAGGATTATCACAGTGACAATCGATATATTTAGGCGTGCGTAAAGATCGTGGTGCTCGTGGTGCTACTATCGGTATATCGTGAACTGTGGCAGTCGAATAATTGTATCGTAGCCACGTCTCTATATATCCAAGACGAATCTTTAGCGATTAAAAGAAGTGATTCTTTGTGAATCGAATAATCGCATCTACGTGCGATTAACGTTCGATTCATCGAACAATCGATAAATCGGCAAACGGTGCTGTGACATGTTAACTGAGGTGCATGCCATTGTGTCTAATAATAGATTCGTGATTCGAAGTATCGCATATAATCCACGTGTTCGTTTCGAAGAGCGTACGGTATTCAAATATTGTCAACAAGTTCGAGGAATAGTCACCTGCTACGTAGCATTTGGACAACCGTTTCGTGGAATTGAGTCAATGTCGACAACGGTACGCGTGTTGTTACCGCGTGACATAAAGGCATTGTAAACACACAAGTACGAGACGCACCTCTTTGTATATATTACGAAATTTAAACGAAGTTGAGCACGTATATTTCTCGTAGAACGTATGTAAACAACAAGCAGAGAAACAAATCAAAGTTTTTTCCGGTTACGACCATTATAAATATATTATTTATATACATTAGCTCCTATCTACGCATATTTCGCTTTTCGAGAATAACGAGCGACGCTTCGATATACAATCGATTTTCGATCGTATCACGAACCTGGTCACATGGTACAAACGAAATCGATTGCGATTATAACCGGAAACGTATCATTGTCGATCGATTGCTCGATAAATGTCGATCTTCATACGAAACAAGAATACGAAATCCTGTTAACTCGATCCGTTAACGTAACGGACACACGAAGATTGCGGAGACTGAGTCGTTTCGTAGCGCATTTTTATAAACGAAATCGTGTGTAAATCAAATTATTTGGTGGTGATAAGGAATTATATCAAAGTTTACGAAGTATATTAATCGATCGGGCAAAATCAATGCGTTCTCGCTTCTCGAACAGCGGTGTACGACAGTGACAAATAAAAAAGGGAGTGAAAGACGAACGATGCTGTCCGGTCGTCGCGGTTAATTCGCACGTGTCGCGATGTCGGGCGGCACGGCGGGCGTCCGTGGCACCGGCGCCGAGTGCAGGAAGTTCGCGCCGAACATATTCAACAAGAGCAAGTGCAGCAGCTGCTTCAAGCAGAAGGAGGAGCACAGCGCGGAGGCTCTGGAATGCAACAGGGTGAGTTTTGCTTGATGGACTCTCTATCTTTCTCTTTTTCTCTCTTTTTCTCCTTTGCGTGTGTCTTTCTCACTTGCTCATACGTTCTCTCTCTTTTTCTTCTTCTTTCTTCTTCTTCATCTTTATCTTTCGTTCGTTGCGTATCTATCTTCGTCTCAGTTTTACGCGTGCGTACTCGATTTATCGCGAACCGGCATTTTGTCTTTCTTACTCGCTCTCGAATTTTTTAGTTTCTGGACCAGGCAGAAAGACGAAAATCCTGTTGATATTATGTAAGATGAACGCGATTAGTCTGCGGAATGAACGGTTTTCAGCAGACACCGTACCAACATCTCTTTTCAGTTTTTGTCGTGTCCATATAGCGGTTCGTTTCTCGTGAAACTGTACGATTCGTTTGTACGTGATTTTGTAGGCGATTATCTTGCAAATAGATTCTATTTATATTATTACGATCGGCATACGAGAATATGATATTAAACTTATTTTTTTTCTAATAAAAATTCATTTTTAATATATAAAAAAATTACATATAAAATGTTTAATTTAACATTGGATTAAAAAAAAAAAAATGAAACATAAACGAAATTCAAGGTTGATGAAGATAGATGGAAGAAATTACTATTGGCGGAGGCGTTGAGAGTTTTTCAAGGTTAATCTTGATCAATCGGATAAGGCTATTCAAAGCGTATCTTTTTAAATAGACCGAAGGTCGATAATCATAAAATCATTTTCTTCAATGTTACAGGTCATTAAACTTTTTTTTTTTAAATAAAATAAAACATATCTTCAAATCTTTGAGATTTCTCTTATTTTCCATCATCCAAAGATCAACTCGTGTTTCGATTAAATCGTAATTTATAAACGAATTCCCGAAAAAGTACGAGACATAAATACGTGACACGCGATACAAGGGACGTTAAAAGAAGAAGAACAAGAATCTTTATACTATAGTTTTCTTCCTTCTGCCGTGGTTTTTATTTATAACAGGGTCCGGCGCGCTCGTCGATGAGCAAAATTGCCTCGTAAATGCGGGGTCCCCAGAGAAATGGGTGGGGGTGGTAGAAAAATAAAAGCGTTAAAAACCAATTTACGCTACGGATCGTACGGTACCGTTGAAATACCAGCATCGCAACGTTATAACATATATGCGTATGTTAATATCGCGGAACCGTTCTCCGTTTAAAGTCCGTTCGATAAGACAACATTTATTGTCTTTGTCTCCTCTGGTTCTCTCAAGTTTCTTGGATTCATCGACGATTATCCGGTTTTTCTATCCTCGCCTCGTATTTCTTCTTACTTTTTACGCCGGAATCGATTGGAAGAGAGGGAAAAAGAAGACTTTGAATAGATATAGATGCTTTTTGTGGTTATGAGAAAACGTATAGCCGATACGATGAACGACGAGCGGCATTTCTGGTTTCCACTAATGACGCCAGGAAAATTGCACGTTGTGTTTCACGCGATTGATATTGATTTTATCTTTATATATTTTTATCGGGAAATATTTACCAAGTATTGTGTTCATCGGATAATTTTATTTCGTTTATCTCGTTGCTTTATAAAACATATAAAATGTATATTGATTTGGAACATTGAAGTTTAGAAAACTGAAATATTTTAAACAAGTTATTCTTTTTATATATGGAATGGAAATAAAAATTTAATCAAGTTTGCTTATTATTTTACGGTATTTTCTTAAATTTCTTGGCAAATTTTCTTCTTAAACTTCAATGTGATCAATCAATTTAAAAGGCAACGTAAGGCATAGTAATATAATTTCAATTTATAATAGTTTCTTGTCTGGTAGTTGAATTCTATCAGCCTTTTTACACAATTGAACTATTATCATCGAAGAAATTTGTATCGTAGAAGTTATGAGTTTGATGATAAAAGAAATAAAATCTTACGGTGATTTTTATGAATCACGCAAATCACTTGATTATTTCATTCAATATAAATTTATGATTAATATCTACGATATAAATTTATCACTTGTTGATTTATTAATATTTATTAGCTAGAAGATTATTAGAATTTAAGTAGAATTAAAAAATTACAAATTCAACAAATTCAATGGTGGAAAGAATATTGCCATTACAAAATTGATGAAATTCTATCGCGAATCTGATTATGAATTTCTTTCGAACATCTCAATTATATAATCTTTATGTAATAAATTTATAATTTTTCGCGAAAGACACGTCAAATCGAGAAAATCTCTATGCGAAAACGAATCGAAAGAATACTTGCCCAACGTTAACATAAAATCTCAAATACATAATATAAAATGGAATGGAAATAAGAGAAAGATTCGCGCGAATTTGAGGTATGAGTTTCGGTGAAGGGGACGTATTTCCTTTTTTTTATCTCCCCTCCCTCCTTCCTCCTCCCCCCCCCCCCCCCCTCCCCCCCCCCCCCCCCCCGTTTTCAGCCAAAAGTCGGGGCAATTTTGTACACGGTACAATGGGACACGTTCCCGAGGCCGTTGCAAATTTCGGAATGTCGGCAGCCTTGCGACCTGTTCTCGGTGCATTCCAGCCGTCTTCTCGCGGCACCCCAACAGGCGCAGGGCCCTTTCCAGAGTTGTTGGCTTGTCGGCTTTCGCCTGGATGCGGTATCTCTGTATCGGTTTATTCTCCGCCACTTTGCCTCTCTGTCGCTCCCTCTCTGTCCAACCACCAGCTCGTCCACCTCACCCCTCTCTCTCTCGCGCCCACTATCTCTCCCGTTCCTCGGTGTTGTCCCCCCTCCCTCCCCGTATAACCGCAAATAACGAATGCATACGCAATCCAACCTTTCTTTGCCCCTCGGTCGCACGGTTCTTCGTCTCGTAATTTGACGAGGAGAGCCTCGAATCGAAGGAATTTGACCTTTTACTGCGTTTCTCGCGGCGGCCCTCTCCCCGAGATCGTTTCTACGAGTTACGACTATCGCGGAAGTGGAGGCTGATTGCGTGAATACCTGCGAAACGCGTGTTCCACACCGATTCCAGGCCTCTTAAAGGTTATACGAGCGGATTGGGGGAGGTTCCACGTATAGGCGTATATATCTATCTCGGTTACTCTGGTTATAATCGTATATGTTATACTCATACTTCGTTCGAATCGTCGATTTCTGGAAGAAAGAAACAGGTATCGAAATTCTTGTGAAATTTTTGCGGGGTTTCCGTGTCGTGGTGTCGTATCCATTTCACTAGCTCCATTTATATCTGCTTTTTTTGTCGAGCTATGTATCGATGGAAGGAAAAAAAAGAAACGAAAGCCGAGGTTACTGAGATTTCATGGGTTTTCAAACGATTTTTGGTTTGATTTAGTGTAAAGTGATGCCAAATGCTCGAAACATTGGTATGATACATTCTGTTGAGTATTTGGTATCGAATTATTTGAATATTATCAAAAACATCGATCACTTTGGATCAGATAAGGACAAGGTTCCTACAAATTGAATTCTCATGATTTTTCCAAATCTGTCGATCGGTTTTTGTTCGCAGTTAGGGGGATTGTAATTAATAACGAGGCGTATTCGGTTTCGGTTAATTGAATCCTTGGATATTGTATTCTCATTGTCAATTTTAATATATTGTATCTCAGCGTGGTGTCTTTAGGGTGACGTTGTAAGTTTGTCGAAGCTCGAAGTCATCCTTGTCGACAAGGAAAATAAAATTGCATTGCCTTTCATCGACTCCCTTTCACGTTTAATTATATTACAATAATGAATATAATACGACAAGAGTTCTTCCATTGTATCTGGAGCAAGATATTTTTCTTCAATTTCTTCATTCGATTCAAAAAAAGAATAAGAATAAATCAATTTACCAATCTTGCAATCTTAATCGAAACAGAAATATTTCTTATTTCATCTTAGAAAAATAGAAATTTTACCGATCTACCGATAATTCTAAATTATCCCCTGTATTTCCTTTGCAGAATAACTAAAATCCCCAATTTGATTTCCAAATCCTCCCTTATTAAAAAATCACAAGGTTAAACGCCATTGAAAATCCTCAATCTCGCGCGTAACCACGCGATCATTGAACCGAAAATCTGGATCCCATCGAATCGGAGAGATCGCGGTTTAAGCGTTTCTCGTTTAATTACGATTTTTCACGCGATTCGACGCTCGATTCCGCGGTTTAATCCCTGTGATCATCGACCACCCTTTCGTTCCGGGTTCCGCGACGTGAGAAAGTGATCAAAAGTAGCCGTGATCGAACGAGAGAGAGTCGAGAAAACGACGATTGATAAAGGATCCCCGCTGTGCCCGTGTTGCGTACGGGGCCCGTTGTTGTTTCTGGACCCTCTGGAGAGAAGAGTGAGAGAGAGAAAGAGACAAGAAAGGGGGGAGGAGGATAGGGAGCCCGGGGGCCGCGTTGTTCACGACCAACCATTATCGGTCCGCGGCTCCGTATTTTCTGTCCGATTACTTCTTCGTGAGCGCCTCGGTAAGTGGCCTTCGAGAAATAATTTCCTCTGGGGTTTCGTGGCCACTCGAGGTCCCTGAAATTTTGATCCGGTGAAACGATTTCGAGATGCCTTACGGTACCGATTCCTCCTCTCCTTCCATTTCCTTTATTTTATCCTCCTCCTTTCTCTCTTCGCCCGCCCCCTCCGCTGGTGCACGCGTTCACCGCGCAACAGATGCGTACGTGTGCGCTGCTGTACACGTGTTTTCGCTATCGATTACGTTGGGATCACGTGTTTGAAATCCGGCGTGAAACGCTTCCTCCCTTCGGAGGAGGAGATCTTAATTTCGAAATAGTTTTACTTATCAGGGGGTAATTTCGTTTTCGAATTCTTGGATCTTAAGGGTTAAGATTTATTTAGTATATTTTAGGAAGGAGAAGGGAGGAGGATAGATTGGATTTCATCGTCGAATTTTTATATTGAAAAAGAGTAAATTTTGAAATACGAAATTTTTGACGTAGTCACTCGATGTTTGGAAAGATAATATATATATTATCTTCGAATTCTTACATATTTGGAATATTTGAGGATATGATTCTTCGTGTAAAGAAAATTTTGGCCATTTTTCGGATTCTATTTTCCCGTTCAAAATTTTCGTATTTTCTATTTAACAGTTTTAAAAGAAATTTTGAATATAATCGTTGGAGGGAAAGTTGTGTGAAATCATCGCGATAAATTAATTTCACGATATATTTGCCAATCCACTTAAGCGCGACGAGTGGAAGATAATCTATGAATCACGATTGTGAATTGTTCGCAAAGAAAGCAATTTATCGCGAGTTTATCTGCTGCTATTGATACTCGTCGACTCGAAACGGAGCCTGACAAGACCGAGATCGGGATGCCTCTGTACAGAAACGTAACGATACTGTTCTATGTCGTTACGATACGTTTTTCACCACGTACGCATCACGATCTCAGTTAATTAACGCGATTAATTCTTTCGATTCTTCGTGATTCTTGGGTAATTAACGCGCGTTATTGCGTAACAATTTCCTTCGAGACATTTTTCTTATCCAAGAGATCTCTCGACGATTTTCTTCGATCGATTCGCGGGATTCGCATAAACTCGCGATGAATTCGATGCGAATATCGTTAACACGATTGCGAATAAATTAGCAAATTTCTATCTTTCGTGAATTTTTCGTACAACTTATGGATCGTGGGTGTTTATTCATAATTGTACGAATATATAAAATTTCGTCTTCTCTTAATTTATCGGGAATATTTACACAGTAGGGAATTCAAGCATACGAAACGTTTAAAGCGAAACCTGAATTTCAAATCAAGGTTAGCTTTAAAAGTTGTAAAATTGCATTTTATACTATCGATAAATAATTTATGTAGAAATGTTACGGAGAAGTTCTCTTCAAAGTTATTTGATTATTATACAAGAAATTTGCGAAATTTGCATATTTTTCATAAACGAGAAATTAATATCCCCTTCAAAAATTCGTTTTAAACTTTTAAATCGAGATCTTTCGATTTCAAAGTTCCATACGAATTTCGAAACGAATATTCTCTTCAAGGTTACTTCATTCACGATTCCACATCCACCTTAATCATTAAGAAAACTTGATTACTCGAAAAAATCGAATACGATTACGCGCGTTGAAATAAGGTTTCATTCGCCTCCTTCCAAGGAAGAAAGCTTCTAAGCCTCGTTAGAAACGGTACATCTCTTCGAAAAGATGGAATCGAAAAACCATACACCCGTAATACCCATCATTGTAGAAAAGTTTTTATCAAGAATCCACCGGCAATTTCCACCGAGAAGAAATTTCGAAACGACGTGAGCTTCCTCAAAGATCACTTCACTCACGATTCCACATTCTCGCGGCGAAGTAGGATCTTCTAATCGCCTCATTAGGAAGAGTTCACCGCGCGTACACATCTTCCCGCGATACAATTTATAATTCTGATGATTATCTTCGTATACGGGGACGCGTATACACCGTGCACATAACCGATAACGTTCGCGATCTCTTCGCGGCATAAATTTCGATAGCCTTTAAAAAGGGCCGCCGTTTTCGCCGGAGTCACGACAAATTATTGATGATCTTATGGACAGGCAATAGAGATGGTTATCGAGAGCTCGCTTCACAGAAAGGTCGTGTCGTGCAACACGACATGGCAAAAACCTTCGAATACCTGTTCGCGTTGTGTTCCAACTGGAAGAAATGGCCACGGTTTTCAAACGGACACGGCCCCTCGATGGAGGGATAGAACTCTCGCCCTCCTCTTTCTTCCCTCCCTGCGCCTTCTCTCATCCTCCGCCACGTCGAGTTTCATTTTTTGAATCCTCTATCTATCGGATATATGCGATCGTCCATCGGTGGATAAAGGTATTACGATCGTTGCGTTTGATTTAGCGCAGGTGTAACGGTGTTCGTTCCAATCGATAAAATGTGGGCAAACAATTATATACGTTTCCGTTGCACGGGAAACGGTTCCCTCTCGCGCTTGACTTTCCATTAGACCGTGCGTTTGAGAGTAGTCTTGGATAGCCGGTGATTCGTCGTATAGATAGTAGTCCGGGCGGTGGGTTTGTAAGGTTTGTGTGGGTTCCTCGGCTGCTCTGTTATCTCCTTTTTCTCTCGAGTTTCTTTTTTTTTCTCTCTCTCTCTCTCTCTCTCTCTCTTTCTCTCTCTTCAAGTTCTTCGAAAATGTTGAGCACACCAAGTGATAGTCACTTGACGTTAACGAGGTAAAGGAGATGGAACTCGTTCNGTTCTCTTAATGCATTACCGATGGGTAACGTGTTTTTTTTTTTTTTAGAAAAATCGTAAGAGAGAAACCTTGTGCGAAGAGAACCTCTTATTTGAGCTTCGTTCGCCGCGAATTATCGAAGACGATATTTTACGCCAAGGATTTATTATCTCGTTCGATAATCCACTTGGCGATATCGATACAAAATCAATTCAAACGATATAGTATCGTTGCACAGCGTGTTTTATTAAAGATCGTTTAGCTGTCACCAATTATCGTTACATTTATTTCCAAACTCTCATAAAAAAATATATAAATAGCTCTTCATCGTTCGTTTCCTCTTGAAACCAGCTCTCTTATTTTTTTCCAACTGCAAAACGATAGATAGAAAATCTTGCAAACCCCAGAAAGAAGAGAGATCGGTATCGGCGCCGTACGAGCATCGCACGTTTAGCGAGCGAAGTTGGCGCAGTTGAAACTCGTACGATACTCGCCACGATACGACGCTTTAAAGGGCATCAGTATGCAGAAGGTCGCCGCGGCAAGAATTTTCGGGCCCGTCGTCCTCGCGCTGATCAACTTTTGTCCCATCCACATCGCCCTCGCATCCTGCACG
>NW_006263359.1:291417-293810 GCF_000469605.1 Apis dorsata | reverse complement strand
TATATATATATATATATATATTTACTTTGCTTACGACGCCAACCATAAGCAAGAGGTACTGTTATGTCGTGGTGGTGCTCGTATGACGTATCGTGCAACCGATCTTGATATTTCTTTCTCGCCTTACGAAACACCGATCTCGCGGTACTCGGTTTTCGGCGACGTTGTTGTACATACATCGTCGTTAAATTACCAGTTACGAGCACAAAGGTATACGGTTCGCGATTATTTCGCCATTGAACAGCTGAGAGATACCGTTGCTACCGCGTGTTCGTACCGAGCCGATCGGGGAGGTCAAGGAACAGCGTGGAAAATTTCTGGATACGGTTATAGTATATAGTATAAATGTATATAAGGATTTCGAATACATAAGATTCCTCTCTTGTCTCGAACGAGAAAGAAAAATAGATTTTTATCAATTTCTCTTTAACATAAGCTTCTTACGATCTAAATACAATCGTCAAATCTATGGATAGAAATTGTTTCTTCGTATCGAAATTGTAACACGTTTCTTCTTTCTCTTTTCTGTATACCAGACGAGCGTTGGACCGTTTCGATCGTCTTCTAACGATCCAGCCGTATCACGATCGGAATTAACCCGAAGTCGTCCAGTTTTTCCGGGGGCCACGAGTCGAATGGAAGAGGAGCCGATCGTAAGAGGATCGTAGTAGCTCGCTCGTTATGAATCGAGCGTGTCGCGATCGTTGATCTCGATCCGCGGCCGGTGGTTGGTGACAAAAAGGGTCGAGGCGCAGAAAATCGTAAAAGACACACGACGAGGGCATCCAGTTGTAACGGTACACGCGGATAGCGAGAGAAAGAGGAGAGGAAGCTCCTTCTTGGCAGACGTGGCGACGACGCTGAAACGAAAGCTCCTTCTTCTTCTTCTTCTTCTTCTTCTTCGTCTCCTTCTTCTTCGTCTTCTTCTTCTTCTTCTTCTTCTTCTTCTTCTCGTGTGGCTCGTTCCTAGTGAATGGAGCACCGTCGGTGGCCTCCCTTGCGGCGCATTCATCCCGCGATCGATAGCCTCGAGGCGATTAATCGAATCTGGGAAGCCGGAGAGGCCACTCTCCTTCCTTTCCTTCGAATCGACGCGGTTTTTCCTCAACCAACCTCCAACGTTCGCCATAGAAGCCGTCGCACGCACGCTCCTTGCCTTTATAAGGACTTCATTGAAAACGCGCCTGTCGCTCGCCTCGAGGCTGGCCAACCTTCGACTGTCGGATAATCTTGTTTTACCCCTTTTGCCTCGTGTTATTGGTCAATTGACGCGGATTGCTGAGCGGATCGATGTTCCATATCGTTGGAACGGAAGATGAAGAAGGAGGAGAAAAGGGCGGCAACATTCGACGCTTTGACTTTATCTGGGATGCTTGTGATCCCGATTTTTATTGTAGTTTTATTGCAGTTTTATTGGTGGCTGAATGGATGTTTCTTGGAATATATTTTTGGTAGAAGATTTGGGAAAGTTGAGGAATGGGATATTTCTTAGAATTACTGTTTTTTATTTTCGTGAGGGAATGCTCATGTACGAACAATCTCTCGTCTACGTTCTTTCAAGCGAGATCCACGCGTCGAGGAAAAATAGGATTCAATTAAATTGGCTTTTACGTTCCTCGTTAACGAGCTAACGACAAGGAGCTCATTATCTTGTCAATGCGGATTTTTGCATAGGGTGAAACGATAGATCCTTAATGGAAAATAAAACGTTTCAATGGAGAGATCCGTTCGAGCTCGTTGTTGTTCCCAGGAAAATCGAGATAGGTCCACGTCAATGAGCGATCTGTACCGGTCGGCTTTACATTTACGGAGTTCCTTCTTAACGAGAACTTCTCGTTCCTGGTAACGCGGTTTCCGCGTAGTTACGAAGCGGGGCAACTTACCTGCCCGTCCCTGCGACTCCGTTTTTTCCTTCCTCCGCCCGATAAACCTACCGTTTATGATTTCTCCAGTTCCTCTTCAACTCGTACTCCCTACCTACTTTATCCATTTCAAATTTTTAACAAGTTTCACCCTCCGTCGAATTCTTCTTCTACTACGATTCTCTATCTCGCAAATAATTCCTCTCGAATGTTTCCAAATTTTCATTCGTTTTTCGATCAAATTGCACCTATTCTTCTGATTCTTACGTAAGTTAGTTAGACGTAAGTTAAAATATATATTCAGAGACAACTCATTCCAAAATTAAAAAGATGAAATATCGAATCAAACTTTCCGTGAATCATCGTTCCCTAAAGAAAAACTTCAATCTCTCCGACAATATCCTTCCATTCCCAATCTCGCTCGAAACTAGTAAAACCTGCTTTCAAAGAAATCTCGTCTAAAAGCGTATCAAAGACCAAGGTCCAATCTACCACCAATTTCCGTCACAAAGTCATCGAGCCCTCCCCCTC
>NW_006263359.1:285027-291153 GCF_000469605.1 Apis dorsata | reverse complement strand
AAAAAAGGGAGAGGGGGGAAAAAAAAAAAAAAAAAGAAAAAGAAGCAAGGAGGAACTAGAGTTAAAAACTCAACAAGTCGAGTCATCCATCTTTTCTATCCACGAGGCTTATAACCTCTCTCTCTCTCTCTCTTTCCCTCTCCTCCCTCTCTCTTTCTCTCTCTCTCTCTCCTCTCTTCAGCCATTCTTTCGGAGGACCTCGGCGATGATGGATGATGAAACGGCGAGGAAAATAAAGCAAACCGCCCGTAGCCCCCGTTCCGGCGACATCCTCCACACTCTCCCCCCTTCCCCCTACCCCCACCTTTGGGAATCAGCGTGATATTTCGCCTTCTTCTTGTGCGTCGTCACCACCATCGTCGCTATTTATCCTCGGCCAATGTTCGTCCTCCCGCTGACCACCGGCAATTAGCCTCACGGTCACGACAAGGACATCCACTTCGTGATAGGCTAAACACAGGTCGGCCACTCTATGAGATATTGCTCGACGATCGAGAGGAGGGGGTACAGGATGGATAATTTGTGATCGTTGCGATCCCCGCACTGCTGCGAAGAGAGAGAGAGAGAGAGAGAGAGATTTCTTTCCCCTCAGAAACTCCATTACCCTTGATTGAGTTCTACTTATTGATTAATGTTCACGGCGAATCCATCCAGGGCGACGTCGATTCATTATGTATTTCGTGTACTTCTGCTCCCTTCTCCTTTCTTCTTTTTCTTTTTTTCCAAGTCTAGAATTTTTCGGTGTTTGCAGACGAAAGAATTGGAGGAATGATAGGCTAATAAATAGGTTATTCTATTCTTTCGAGATCGAAAGGATCGCAGATCGGATACAGATTTGCGATTCCGCGCAAATTGAAATTTTCCTCTTCTCTCTCGAGAAAGAGAGATTCCATTAACTCTGTACACTTGATTGAGTTCTATATATTGATTAATAGTTCACCGTGGATCCATTCGATTCATTTATATTCTCGCGTATCTCCCTTTTTTTTTCTTTTTTAGATATAGAATTCTTTTTGTTGGAACGCGTGGATGGGCGAGGTGATTTTCGAGGGTTTAATCTAGGTGTGGTATACACGGAGGTGTAGGGATAGCAGAGGTCGGGTGGCTGGTTCGTGTCTGGAAACGGAGAGGAGGAAACGGTCGAGGGTGACGATGTTAAGAATAACCTTGCGCGTCAGATGTGACCGCAGACGACCGACCGGGGAAACGTAAAACCGTGCCAGAATTCTGAACTTTGTCGCATAAAGTTTCGAAAACTTTATTTCGAGGAGCCGGGTATTTAATCGATAATTCGATCAAACGATATTTACACAAGGTGATTCAACAAGGATCGACACCTTGGAGAATAAAATTTGACAAATTTCTCGATAGAAAATTACATTACTCGTTTCTTATCCTCGAAGCTTTTTCCAAGGTTCAAAGGTAACAACGAGGGGAAAAAGTGGAATTAGATAAATCGATCGAATATCATCGATAACGAGATTTCATATATCCGCGAGGAACACGATCAACGCGTTCACGTCTGCCTCGATTGGATATCTCATCAAGTATAGATCGCTACCACAGGCGCTTCCATCCGATTTATAGATCGACGAAGCTCTCTGTCGGCGTGGAGGGCTCGATCACCGACTGTAATCGAGGCATAACGTACTGCCAGATCTCGTTTTCTTCTCGATACCACCACCACCGTAACCAGAGTCTTCTTCCCCCCTTTACACACTTCCCTTCCCTCCGTGCACGCTTTCCTTTCGATTTCGAGACTCGGTTGTAAACGTCCGATGTTTATGCCGCGATGTAACAGGCAGTACATTCGTCCACTTCATCTCTATCCTTTCTTTTTCACTTTTACGTTTTTCTCGAGGCGTTCGCCACTCGTTTCAATTTCGAGCACATTCTCAAGCTCCTCCTCCGCTCTTTTCGGCCCAGACCTCCGCTTCCGGGAACTTGTCTCAACAGAGGATGGAAAGCTTTTCTCTCGAATTCTTGGCCTATACACCGTTTACCTTGAACCTTGTCGGGAGTGGCTTGATGAACTTGTGAAGTACGTATGTATACGTTGGTGTTTATCAGAACGATGAACGAGTTTTCAAGGGTTTCTTAAAAGAGATTTGGTTCGGATAGGAGATTAATATTAGAGGAAATTCATTCGTATTACGATACGATTTTTCACTTCTGATTCTCGCCAGAAATACAGAAATCCTTAACAACTTAAGAAAAGTCATCGTTCATGGTTACAATATTTTAATTATAAACTGTATTTAATTTTTGAATCAGACATGGGCAAAGACAAATACGATCGATACGATGGTGTACTCTCTCTCTCTCTTCGACCTCGGCCCTCCTCCTCCTCGTTCTCATCGAGGAGAGCCTCCGGCCTGTATTTCTGTTTTCCGCGGGTCTTAGATCTTGTCCGTCCTTGCGATCGGTGCATAAGTGATTTATAAATAATGTATGTGCGTTTTATTTATACGCGCGTACGTAGAATCCTGCGCGAAGTGGGGAGCGTGCAAGGAGCGTAAACGGGCAAAAAGAAGGTGCATCGGGGAGGAGAAACACGGGGCCGAAGGGAGGAAGGACACACGCGATTGCCTGTTGGTTCGTTTTGGTCGGGACGTGATTCATTCAGATGTTACGTCCCTTTAAACCGGTCAACCGATACCAGAACGGTCCCGAGGCCGTGTAGTCCCCTCGCGACAGGAAGCTGCGAGGTGTTCCACTGTCAGCATCTCCAACAGCCTTTAAACGCGACGCTTGTAACGCTCTACTCGCGATATTTCTTTATTTTTCTCGCGGAGCATTTTAATAAATGGGGGGCCGGGGGGATTTTCGTAGAATAAAACTCTTGGATTTTTCTTCTGGAGGTTCGATCACTGGAAAGTCTATCTTGGTAAATTTGTCATCTTCGATGTTTGAGTCGTGAGAGGGATTCGATTCGAATGGTATAACGTTGATTTAATTTTTAAGACGATGTTTCGTTCTTTTGTTTCTTCATCTTCGAGTTCAACTTTTGATTTCAGTGGAGTGGAGGGAAAATATCTTGCCTTGTGATTTAATTCGAGGGATCTTGGAGGGAGAAATAGCTATTTAATTTCGTAGAAAATTTCGCGAAAGAATCGTGAAATAAAATCGTAAAGAGAAATATTGAGAATAGTTTGGTGGGATACATACGAAACGTATATGAATCAATGGAAAGAAATTTGTCGAATTTTAAACGGAATATTGTTTTCGCCTTGTCAGATAGGAAAGAACAGATTAATCGACTGTTATGTTACTTTTTTCATTTTTATTAAAATTCATAGGTTAACGTTCATATTGCGAGGGACAGCCTTTGAGAATTTAATTCTCATTGCCAATACCAGTTCTTGCGATCCGATATCCATTTCCTTCTTTATCGATTCTTATGAAACGTTTCGAAGAAACGAAAGTGCGCAAGTGGATAATCCTTCGTCAAAGCTCTCCGTTTCATTTTTGCCCCGAAGGAATGGCGCGAGTGGTGGATGCGAGCAACGTAGAAGGCCTCCCCCCCCCCGGATCCCAGTAACGGGAAGTAAAAGGAAAACTCGTCTTGCCAATCGGTCGCGCGCGCTTTCCAACGAAAGAAACGAGCCTGTCATAACTCGTTGAACGTGCAACACTTCAGGAAATTTGTCCTTCCTTCCGAGAACGTGAACCTGCCTCGAATCACGCGAAGAAAATAAGAAAAAAAAACACGCTCCACTTCGATTTATTATACTTTCACGGATTGAAAACTCCTCGGTGCTAATTAGAATAAAAATTTTCATATTTTCACGCGGGGAAAAAATTATAAAACAACTTCCAATCGTTTCATTTCGAGAATTGCAAAATTCCAAAACGATCTCAACAAAGAGTTTGGAAAAAAAAAAATAAAATTATTCGCACAAATTTGAGAAAAATTCTCTTTTCGAAAACTAAAAAAAACCCTCAATCTCTGTAATACCCTGCGACGAGGATTCAAACACTCGGATCTCCGCCAAAATAACGTGTAAAAATGAATGCCGAGGAAGAGGCGAATTATGCTTACAAGCATCCGACCACAAGGATCGATAGTATTCGCATATCGGATGGTCAATCGTCCAAGACGGGAGGGCGATTTTTACGCAGGGAAAGGAAGAAGAGAAAAACGTGGGCGATCAGACTTGTGCCGGGGCCAAGACCGTCCGCCTAGCTTTGCGCGCGGTTTTTCGCGTCATTTGCGGTTCGATACGAGTTATCCTCGCCGATATAATGACTCATCCGACCGGCGAAAAGTCGATTCCCGTCTGCGAATCCGTAGAGGCGGGTACCGTAACGCGGGCAAGAAAGGATCGAGCTTGATTTTGCCCCGAGTTTGCTGGGGACTTGCCACGAAATCATCAATGAGAAACCCGCCGTTGACCGATTCGACGAAATGATTCGAGAAACGGAAAGAGTGGAATCGCGTTCGAGAGAGGGAAAGGAGAGAGGGGAGTTGCGGAACGAGGCGAGTTTCTTCCATTGGATGCTCGATGTCAGATCGATGAGTAATCGAAAACTGATGGTGATTCTCGACCCTGTGTTTCGAGAGGCGGTGGATGAAAGGATAATTGTATAGCTTGTTGATTAGAGCGATAAAGTTGATTAATTAACTCGTGGAAAACGGGATTATCAAGCGAGCTGGATCTTGTTGTGGAATATTGTCCAGGGATATCGAAAGTTTTCTTTACGGAGATCGTAGATTCGTGAATTTCGATTGTTTGTTTCGAAAGAAGATTCGAAACTTTGGAGATTTTTTTTCTCTTTTGTCAAAATTTACTCCAAAAATTCGGCCAAAATCAAGATCATTTTCTTTAGCAAGTATTATATCGCTTAAAGATTGCGGATTAATTAACAATTACACCTTTCCATGTAACTTACGATACAATTAGTGACATCGAAAACAATTTTTTTTTTTCTTTTTCTTTTACGAAAAAAGCCTTATAATTCTTTAAATTTCCGGATCGGCCGTAGTCGGCTCGTAAGTGAAATAATGGCGGTCATTAAAGGCCCCCGTGACGAAAGCTCGAAACTCGATCGATCGCGTCGATAGGGCCCATGATTGATAATCCAATTAAAGTCCGGTTATCGATAATATACAATACTTGGGGAGGGGGAGAGGGGAATATAATTCGAGAACGCGTTTGGCCACGTACGAGACACGTAGACAACGGGTAAAAACGCTGATTGCATTCTTCACCGACGTGGAACGAAGCAAAGCTTGCCTTTTTTTTTCCCCCCTCCCTCCTTTCTTTCTTCTTCCTCTTTCTTCTTTTTTTCCTTCTCTTTCTTTTTTTTTTTCATCACGCGGCGGTTGCGTGGTGGAGCGAAAGCAAGAAGATAATTCCGTAACTGGTTCCTCGCCATCCGACTATCTCTCGTATTCAAGAGATTCACGATTATTTTTCTGACATCGGCTCGACCCAGTTTCCAATCCATTCCTCGATCCATTCTCACGTCCCTGTTGCCCGTTCCAATCCCCAATGGGATGGAACGAGCGTGCATTCCCAATTCTAATCCCCGTGCGCGCTTGTCTGTCCATGGTCAAACACGGAGTCGCGTGGGAGCCAAGAACTTTCCTCCACCTGTCCCCGATCTTATCTACCTTCGTTGGTTGGCAAAGTCTGAGCGGGACACGCGGCTCTCCGTGCACGTGCATCGCTATGAATGGCGAGATGCATGCGCCTGAATGTGCGCCGACGTTGATACGCGCGCGACCTTCTCTCCCGCGATTCGAGATCGAGGAGAAATTGATCGAATCGATATGTATATATATATATATATAGCCGTGTTCTTTCGCTCGGGATATTAGGAATTTAGCAATTACTTTTAATATATTGGAAATATTGGGATGCAATTCATGGATTACGAAGATCTTCCATTAAATAAATATGCGATATATATTTTTGAAAGGAAGAATCGAAGACAAATCGGATAATTCGTTTCGCTATTATTCGAGAGAAACGAATCAAAAGGAGGACGATTTCCACGAATGAGAAATTTTATATATATAGTCCGTTCTTCCAACGAAGACAGAGTGTTCAACAGGTTCTCGAAGATCCCTTGGAATCTGCGGAACTTTTCACCTGCTCCGGATCTTATCTCGACCGATGA
>NW_006263359.1:283348-284807 GCF_000469605.1 Apis dorsata | reverse complement strand
GAGTGGTGTGCACGTGCAGCAGCCCTTGGCGGCGCATCCGGCGTGAACGGGGGGAGGGGGAGAGCGAGAGAACGCGTGCTCTGCCGCGAAAGATTAATTAATATCGCAATATCGTCGGCCAATGACAAATTGGAGAAAGTGAGCGGGCCCTCGCTCGCGGTGGTCGTCGCCCCTCCCCTCCCCCGACCAGGCACGTCATCGTGATAAAGAAAAAGGGATTGTGCACGGGGGAAAATTGTGTCCTCGCTGGATCCATGCATTTCCACGTTGATAAGATGAATTGGTGAAAAGTTAATCGATCGATTTTCAGGAGGAGAAACTTTCGTTTTCGAATAGGAATAGTATTTTTATTAGAGAATCGATGGAAAATTCATCGAAGTTTACTACAAATTTGTTACAAATTTCTCGAAATTTGTCTCTATTTTTAATTTTACAATTTTGATTTGAACGGAAAAAATGGTATATATTTTTTGCAATATTTGAAAATTACATTAATTTCTTTTCCAATTTTCTAGGAGGTATAACAAGTGTTAATAATAAATAAGGCTAAGATGTATTTTAATCGTTAAAATAAATATTAATGGAAGAATTGTTTCTCGCGTTCAGATGTAAAAATTAAAGAATCGTTCTGACAGGTGAAAATAGCATTGTCTTTTCGCGTCGTAATTCGAGCGGAAAATTGTGTTATGGCCGCAATTACTCGACTAGATTCCACGATAAACGCGACGTAACCTACCGGGGGAATTTCTAGTCAACGATTTGTGAGTCAGGATTATTACGGAATTTTGTAATAATGCAGTATCGTAACAAGAATCCAGTTGCGCAGGGGAGGAGGGGGAAGACCGTGCGATTCTTGCGGAGCTTGCTCGTGATCGGTTTAGACGAGTTCCTCTGTGTTTCTCCTCCTTTTGCAATGCTCTCGATCCTCGATACCCGTTCCCACGTGAGATTTGACGCACACGCGTGCACGCACAACTCGCGTTGCGTAACGTTGAATCCGAGCAGTTCTCGATCGATGCGTACGCGTGGAAAGACGAACGCGTTCTGTCGGGCGAGAATATCGATTCGTGCATTCGCTCGTGTTTATATTATTTCGTGGAAGAATTATTGTACTCTCCGTGTCGATATCGATGTAAAAATTTTCGATAATCAATTTTTATTTCGATACAAATTGGAATAAATATATCAACGAGCGACGAATTTTTTAAAATTTTTTTCGCGAAAAAAAATTACGTATTTAAAAATTCCATATTTTTTGTTAAATATTAAATATATTTGGTCCGATCTATTAATTTTAGATATCGATGCGTATTTTATATTGTTTGGACTCTTTTGAACTTTTTTTATCGGTTTTGATTTTTCCGTAAGGTTTAATTATTACAAGATAAATTATTTATTTTTCCATCTCTTGCATTTCTCGATATGTTAAAAGATAAAATTATCAAAATTATTAGAACGA
>NW_006263359.1:276097-283107 GCF_000469605.1 Apis dorsata | reverse complement strand
TTAAAAAAAAAAAAAAAAAAAAAATAGCAGATTACATTTTATTTTTTCCACATCGGCAAGTGGATTTAATTGGTTGATTTTGTATTCGTGTCGCAAATGTGTGTAATTAGTATCGATTAGATATCGGCGAGCGTCAAAGTTCGATAACGAGTTTGAGGTAAGGATGATGAGGTGTTCGATCAGAGTGAAAGTACTGTTAGCCGTTAAATCTCGATTCAACGAAGCACATGAGCCATTAGTAAGTGTTAAAATGTTTAGCATCTGCTTGGACATTGTAGACCATTCAATCCTCTTTGTCGGTTATTGAAGCGATCGTACGATGATTCGTTGAAAAGCATAGCAAATATATTCGTTAATGCTACATCTCTGTTACATAATGTAATCACTCTCATAGAATCGCGTCGAATAGAATCCGATGGATATTCGTAGGTTAAAAATTATTAACGAATCAAATTCGTACGGACAATTACACTTCCGACAAGGGAAAATTAGTCATCGCGTTTAAATTATTTTTTTCAATCCCCAATTTCACAAAGGAATTCTTCTCGAAAAATTTTTCAAATTTAAATAATTCTGTACTTTGATTAAATTCTTTTACACAATTTTTCTAATTTCGAATATTTCGTTGAATGTCGAGACAAGCGTTGGTGATATTTTGAAAAATTTGATTTGAAGAAATTCAAAGTATTTTTAATCTATACACGTTGCATTTGCAACACTCGTTAGCTCGTGAAGCCGGTGCAGGATTCTTGGAATCGTTTAAAAAATTTAAAAGAAATCTAGATCATTTACAATATCACTGACCTACATTACATTTGCAACACTGTTAACCCCGTAAAGTCGGTAGAAAATTTATTTCTTTGGGAAACGATAAGAGATCGCGAGCTTGCTTGGTGAAAATTATTTGCAGGCAGGAAACTGTTGAGCAAAACGGTTCTCAGGCACTTCCTGCTCCACTTCATCGACCGGCAACACTCTCTTTGAACGGAGACAAGAGAAAGGCGTGGAGATTTCTTTGGAAATTATTAAGACCGGAATACTCGTGACGATCGAATATGACGTGTATTTAATCATTCTCGATTAAAAGTAGATAAATAGTAATCAAATTTAGAACAACTATTACTATATATCTTAAATTGTGAAATTTTTTGCTTATCCTGTTCTTTGTCGTTACAAATTTTTATAGCAATCATTTTGAAATTAATTTTCATTTTACGCGAAATCGTTGACAAAAGTAATCAATAATCGAGAACGATTAAGACCAAGTAAAGCAAATTAACAATTAACGTAGAGAATTACCTCAAATTAATCACGACGATTAATAAGAAATACCTAATTAAGTAATCACGACGACCTCGTACGACTCTGATGTCATCTCGACGATAGAAATTCCAATTAAGAATCCATGCCGAGCGCGCTTCATTCCCTATTAAAAAAAAATCCTCTAATTGATGCTTCAATTTAGGACCTCGCCTCATCGCGGATGCCATTACTCCCGAGGCCCTTAATTAGTCAGTGCCAGGTTAGAAAATGCATCTCCGATTCCCCGTGGGCACACGCTATTTCCATCCGTGTTTTATCGATCTCTCCGCCACCTGTCGCCAGTAAATTCGCCGTGACGATCCGTTCGATGATTATCGCGCGGCATTTCCGCTACAGGGTTTGTCGAAAATACCCGTGTCGCGCAGTCGAATGATCTTTTCCCATCCCGCGAAAGGACAGCCGTATCTCGATCGTTTACGAGTGGCTTTACGAGTGCCTAGCACGCCTACGACTCGGTCGGTAAGGTTGCGTCGAGGATTGCGCAATCCCTTAGGTGTTTCGAAGAGGAGGAGAATTAGCCTCGCGTCGAAACGGCCGCGTAAATTAACGACTCGGTGACTTTTATTGGGTTCCCTCCACTGTTCTTGCCGTGTGTTTCTCGCCTTCACTGCTGGATTAGGGATTAAGACGTTTCGTGAAATTCCATTGAATTCATTGACGATGGTGCTCTCTCGGAATGGTTGTTGGAATTATATAGGCAATCTTATATAGGGGATATACGTTCTGGCGAAAGAACGTAATTTGAGCGATGGATCATTGGATTGGCGAAAAGGAAAAAAAAAGAAAGATCATAGAAAGAATTATTATATAGAGATAATTAATAATCTTTATGATAATTTACGAATACAAAAGGTGATAAAGACAATTTCCAAGAGGTAAAAAAAAAAAAAAAGATCAGCAAATAATAACGCAATATCCATCGTGAACAATTGGCCCAGAATAAAATCACTGTTATTACGTATGTTCTGTTTTCTCTCGTCCGGCAATATACACCGTGTCTCCGTGTTTAGACAGTAGCCTAATTGTAAGTTCACTGTAATCGCGGCCAGAAGCACATTTCCTGCAACCGTACCACGATAATTCATCCGTGACCAATCACGAAATCGGTTACCGTTTTACAAGCTCACGGGTGACTGGTCGTTTCACTCTTTGACCAATATTCACAGGGAATATCGAGAGCGCATTAATCACCATCGAATTTCTACGTTTATAAATGACAATGTTGCACGTTATTACGTAAAATGGACAATTGCCTGTCGATTCGCTTGTCTACTTGCCGTGAGATTTCCGATTTGATGGGAAGCAATCGCCTGTCCTTTTTATCGCGGTCATTAGTGTTCCCGGTCACTATCATCAGCGTTACCATTATTATCGACCGTGCACACTTTCCGTCTCGTTCTGGTGTGTCGCCTGCCTGGTGAAAATTAATGATCATTTTCCATCGACCAACACTCTCTCGATCGGCACGCGTTTGATGCTCGTGCGCTCTCTCTCCTCGCTTCGAACCGTCCACGCTCTCGTGTTTCCTCGGAGGCCTGGCGATGACGGATCGTTCTTGGCACGGTGACGTAGAGACCTCGATCAATTCACGTTGTGAACCTCGTCTCCACTCTCGTTGTTCCACAGACCTCGATCGATCGTGTTAATCTGGTGCAACGATATTGGTAGACGTGTTTTCTTTGCCAAGGTTGAACAGGTTGTCCACGATGATGATAATAACGACGATGACGACCATGATGATGATGATGATGATGATGATGAGGACGATGATTTATATTTTTGACATGGTGGTTTTTTTTTTTGTCGTGGATGGAATTTATTCCAGGGCGGGGAAGTTTCTTCGCTCGATGGTGCTTAGGTAATCAGCATTTGACAGGTTATTATGTGAAATTTTAAATGCGCGTGAAAATGTTACGTTCGAATATTTAATTAAGTGAACGTAACGCTTGAACTGAACCTTTGATATTTCATTTCATCATCATCATTATTATTATTGTTGTTGTTGTCGTTATTATTATTATTATTATTGAGTTACAACTTGTAACCTCGATGGAAATTTATTTTAATTATATATACATACGTGAAAATAAAAAAATGTATTTACCAATTTCTGCATACGTAAACGTTTTGCTTATGCAATGATTTTTTTTTTGATATTTTTTTTAATAAATAAAATGCTAAATACTCGAGTAACTGAGATCGAAGTAAAATTTATAATTTATTAAGAAAATTTTCTAATATATTTGCCATAATTTCACAATTATTATCTTTGTTAATTAAATGAACAGATTCAAAATATATCCTCGCACCTATTTACAAATTTTACTTCTCCTTATTATCGTATATCTATTATGCAAATGGCCCGTGGTTAAGTATTATTAAATTATTCCTTACAAATTTTCCTAACAGCATCGCCAATAAAGAAAGAGCAAAAACTTTTGCTCTATCGGTAAAAAAAGGCGCGAAACATTATTAGCATCCACTTAAACCACAATACGATTTCGCGCGCACGCACTCGAGATATCGGCGCGAATTTCAAACGGTGTTAACTCGGATGTTAATAGTACCAGTGAATTTCGCCAGTTACACGCAATATACAACTCGATGTTTCCTAAGCCACTTTTAAGATTCTTTAAGAATCTTTCTCGTTCCTCTTTCTTCTTCCCCTCCTTCTCCTTCTTTTTCCTTTTTATCGCTACTTTTCGTTCTTACTTTTCCACGTGTATCGGCGATGGTAGATATCAGCCGTGCCGGTTTTATGGTCAAGACAGTCGGAATAGTAATAGTGCTTAAGCGAGTTCCGTAAATGCGGTTTCCACTGCAAAAACGAGCCACGCGTCGAATGTGAAACGAGAAGCCGGCGCGTTTATTTACGTTCAGGTGCGTTGCACCGCGAGGAGCTCCGAGGGATTATGAAAGAAATGGAAAATAGACGGTGGAATCATTTTCCACGTGTTCAAAAATTCAATTAAAATGCTGCGAGTAAGAGAGGAAGTTTCTTACGTATCCTTAATCCTTCCGAGGATCGAGAATCGTTTATCTGGCGTATTTTTAATTACGTAACGAGCTTCTCGATTCCTTTAAGGGGATTCTCCGCTTGAAATGTAATTCGTGCGTTTATTTCTCTTTTTTTCTTATAAATAATTTCGCAACGAAAGATTTACCGTATCGGCAATGCTCCTGATTTGAATAGGAACCCGGTTTTCGATTCTTCGTGAAGATGAATGAATAATTCAAAAGTAATCTTTGTAACTACGAACGTACAAATAAGGAAGAAATAATTCCAAATCTCGTTTACATAAATATTCTTAAATCAAAAGAACAAATTTCTTAACACTCGTAACATATTCGCAAATCATTAACACGATAAATTATCAATATAAATTACACGCTTTTTCGTCCATACTTTATCCGTGTAAGAATAAAAATCAATCTTACGGAAAAAATTGAAGCGAAAATCTTCGAATTATCCATTACTTGCAACATACTTACGTCGAATTCTCGCCGGTATTCGTCACACCTTTCTCGCTTATCTATTTATCAAAGGTGTTCCCCTTATAACAGAGAGGTATCCGTCAATTTCTATTCGCGTATCGCGCTCTGCTATTTCAGGTGAACATTCGCCGGGCCGCTTTCTATTCGCCATTCGTGCGTACTAAATACGCGAAGGACGATCGCCGAGGCCTATTTCGCCGGGTTATTTTCGTCCCGTTTTTCGGAGAAGCACAAGATTGTCACCGGCCAATAATGTGCGCGCCGGTGAAACTGCTCGGATCGTGGACAAAGTATTTATCGAATGATTCAGTCGGAGACCACTCGAAGGGAACGGAATGTTCGGGGGTAGAATTTTCGAATCGTGACTTGGGAGCGTATCGTCAACAATCGGCGTCGACGGAATACGGAATCCTCGCGCGCTATAAATACGTTTTCCAAGATGGCGATCGAAACACTGTTAAAGCTGACCGTTAACCACGTCAAAGCGACTCGATTTTCAAATTCTTTTTCATTTCTCCTCTTATAAGTTATTCAGAATTATCGAGTGTAATTAAGATTTCGTCGTAGGGATTTGATGATGATTTTATGAATTCAACGCGTGCTTTGGAGATAAAGAGAAGATAGATATCGTTATAAGGTTACGAAACAGTAGATATCGTTGGAACGTGGAAGATTTTAATATCGTAAACTCGTGAGAAAGTTTAATCTTTGCTGATAATGGAATCATGCGATCGAAAGTGTAATACAAAACAAAAGTTTATATATCGCAATTTTATCAAAATTACCGAATAAAAAGAAAATGAAAATATCGCAATTATTAATAATAGTAAGATAAATTTTGCGAAAAAATGATGCGAGAAGGGATACAAATGGCGACGCTGTAAAGAGCCGAGAAACGCAATCGTGTTCGACTAAAGTGCACACCGGGTGTCCACACCTATCGATTACCGATCAGATCTCGTATCTATGCCGATATTGTGTTACCAGCGGGGAGACAACATTGTGCGGGGATTAACTCATAAAGAATACGTACGCTCGAAACTGGTTGCCGCACCCCATCATCAAAGATCTGGCCTGGGATCGGGATTGCGCTCGCCAATCTGGTCAGCCTCCGAACATCTTCGACGTTCCATGTATTCGAGGAAATTTCGAGGAAAGATCGTGATTCTATTTTCCCCTCTCCGTCCATCCATCGCGAAATCGATCGAACGCGATCCGTTTTACGAGCGACGTTAAGGAATCCCTCCTCGTTACGAGACACTTTACGAGCAGAATTTCGATCAGAAAGCTTAGTTACAGAGAAGATAATGAATCGACATACTCGTCCTGATGAAGATGGCAAGAAAACAATTTTGATATTAACAAACACACTTTTTGATACTTTTTCAACTACTATCATACAACGACACTTTTGCAACGTCGATCGATCGTGCAATCGGTACTAAAGATCCACCGATCTTTTTCGATACCGACCAAGAGGCGAGACTGTTTCAACGACAATAACGAAATCAATCCCCCCGAACGATAGTCCGAAGAGGAGAGAAGAGGAACGGCGAGATGGTCCGTGATCTCGAGACATTCTTCCCAGCTCGCTCCCCAGTTCCTTGCTCCCTTGGTAAATCGATGGGAATGAAGGAAGAGGGGCACCGGTCGGGAGAAATAACCTTTGAGTAACACGAGGTAGCTGGCTGCTGCGACGTGTCTGCGTGGTGTGCAGGGTGGGACGAGGTGGGAGGAGGGGAGGGAAAGGGTGCCGGGGAAAAGAGGTGGAAGAGGAGCGAGGAAGGTGGATCACAGGAGGTGAGGAGGAGCTAGCGAGATAGAAGGCGTCCTTGATAGACAGGATGCCCCTGCCTCTGTTGCTTCATACCGTATAATCTTCTCTCTCATCTCATTCGGCCCCTTGTACGGGGTGTCGGCCAACGATTTGCACCCATGCCGCGTCGAGGGGGAGGGGGCAGTGTTACTCGACTCTCCTCGCGCAGAGACATCGAAAGACATCGGCTCATCCGGCCGTCCAAATGTTTGCCAAGATACTCCGCCTCGTTCGAGATATCCCCCATTTGGAAGCTTAAGCTCTCTCTCTCTCTGTATTGGATGGATCTTCATTGGATCTCTTCTTGCAGAAGAAAAATTTGACAAGATTCCCTTCCTCGTCTAAGAAGTATCAGTTCTCAGAAAAGTCGTGATAA
>NW_006263359.1:272055-275884 GCF_000469605.1 Apis dorsata | reverse complement strand
ATATATATATATATGCAAATATTTCAAGACTCAAGTATTGATAAATTTTTTGACGAATTGTTTGCAAATTCTTTCCGATCCAACTTTGTCGGATATGGTTTCTAGCTTAGGATTATTATGGAAACCCGTATATTTTGGCGACATATTTTGGACCCAAGAAGTCGTAAATTCTGGTCGAAAGCCGATAATCGTAAACCGTGGACAAATTGAGAGATATTACGAGTCGAGGTGATTCGAGAATCGAGAGACTGGTGGAGATCGCAAAGGGGAAGGTAGGTTTTCTTGCGTAGCCGCGGGTTGTTCGCGTTGTAAATTCATAGAAGCAGTTCCCTCTATATAGAGCGATGTTAAATAGGGAACGTAACGAGCCGGCAACACTTTCGTTTGAATTAAGAGCTGTGGCTCTCGATCCGTCCGCAAAGAGCTTCCTCCACTCCCCCCGTTCCTCCTGTTTTTTGTAGGGAAACAGGAATCGGTTACGACGTCGCTACCGTTATTAATGTTATTGACGAGTATCACGAAGAAGAAGAAGAAGAAGACCGAAAACCTGTCTCTCCGCGAAATAACGAAGCCTTTTTTATCGACCACGCACGCCCACGATACGACGGGGGTGCGTCCTCGAAACATCTATCGTCCGCGAAATTTCGATATTTTCGTACGATTCTTTCACGAAAAATTTTGTGGCGAAATCTTCATCACAACATGTTTACTTTTCACGAGAACTGGTTTCGAAATGATAACGTTTGGATCGGATCGGTATCGCGAAACGTCGCGAAAATATTCGTGGAAACGTATTTTCGATGCCGTATTTTCTTAATCGTTCGAATTTCGAAGATAGACAGATAACTAATGGCGTATTTTGCATTAATGCGTCTTGCATGTGTGTACGTATATACGTTTTCTTTTCACGGGAATCGGTTGGTCGGTAGCGAGTTATTGAACGCGGAAACACGTTTCCCAACGTTTCGCTTCCTCCTTCTTGTTAGGCGTTTCCGACTTAGATGCACTCCGGTTATCCGTCTGATATCGTTGGCAATTAAAAAAGACGACCGCAACACGATGCACAGTTAGGCGTTAATTGCTGGTACAGTAAGATTGTATTTTTTTCCTTTCCTCTGCTTCTTTTTTCTTCCTTTTCTTTCTTTCTTTCTTTCTTTCTTTCTTTCTTTCTTTCTTTTGCTATATGATTCAACAGCGTTGTTTGCTGAATATACGAAGAGCGATAATTGCCCGCGTTTTTTGCACGAGCTTAGACAGCATCGAGGATAATTTAATTTTTTACGTGCGTATGTACGTGTAATTGGATGAATTTCAAAGTTTAGTTTAGATCGGTACCTCGTTGGCAATCATTTTAACGAATATCGTCCGTCAGTCTCTCTCTCTCTCGTAATTACTGACCAAGGAAATATAATTAAGATCCTTTCCAGATACAGTATTCGTAAATTGTTCCTATATATTATAATATTATAGTTGATGTAGGAGCACGCATCGTGATTTAATTTATTATTGTTTGTTTTCAACCTGGCCATTTAAATCAATGGCAATTAATTATTCTTCAGATAATGCTCAGATAACACGTTTGTCGATCTTGCGATAACTTCGATCAATCTTATGATTATAATTATCGAGCGGATGATTAAAATACGACCATTTCGTCTTTCTATAATTTTCTTAAAAAAGAATTAAAAAAAATCCCGATCTTCGATCAGCAACTCTTATCAAACGAATCGGTTCGAAAAATCCAAAGAAGAAATTATATTTCGACGGAACGAAAATCTGGAAATTCTTCGAAACCGGGGGAGAAAAGGACCCCTCCCCTCCCCGCATAGCTGCGATCTCGGGCGTATCTGAGGCCCGGGCCGGGTTGATTATAATCTCCCTTACCCGCTATGCCGTCGTGCAATCTGAAACTTGGCGGGGAAGCATGTCACTCCGCTGTTCGCGGCTGCCAAGGCCTATGGTTATCCCGTCGTTGGACATCCTGATCGTTTTTGCCGGCCGCGGATCCGCGGAATCCCCCGTGGATCGCCAGCCACCCCGGCTTCTGGCCACGATAGATCGAGCCGATCGATAGCCGATTCCCCCTCCGTCCCCCTCCCTCGCTCGCTCGGTAGCGCAGATCACTGTAATATCGAACGAGTCGCCAAGGGAGGAGTCGGGGAGAGGGGAGGGTTGGGAATTGGAGGCGGCAATCGGGGAGGAGGACGGCCTCGGGCCTCTTGGCGATCCCTTTGATCGTTGTTACGGATCGTTTCGAGGCATGGGGGATATCGGTGGATATCGCGATTACCGAGGGTACTTGATTTCTTATGATCGATACCAGTTCCTTTTTCCTCCTCTTCTAAAACGAGAAATGTAAATCAATCGGGATTATCCTGTGAGAAAAATTCCGATCATCATCGTTGCAGTCGATGGAGATTCTTCTTGTTTCTTTTTTTTTTTTTTTTTTTCTCTTTGTCCTTTTCAAAGGTTTAACTCTTGGAAACCGGATTTTTCAGTATTAGGATCGAAATTATGTGCGGTGTGGAGGTGTAAAAGGGGGTTATATTTGTTATTCTTACGCTTGGTTGTGTTGGTTGGGCGATAAGAGAGGCGAATGGTTAGGAAAATGGAGGAGAAAAAAGAGATGGATTCGAAATGATTTACCGTGCGTATACAATGTACGTGTTATTCATTCTTTTTTTAATAATATGCTCGAGGATAAGAAGCGAATCCAGCGAAAATAATATTCAAGATATCTCACGTTCGCTTCATCCGAGATTCCATCTTTCTATAATCGTGTCATCGATTTGTATCTTCCCTAATATGTTCCCACGGATCGATTTTCTACAAAATGGAAAATTAAAGTGGAAACCAATAATATCATCCCTTGCTATAAATAGATTTAAAACTCGTCTCTGGTAGCGATCTCGATTCTAGCCTCGTTTGCATAAAATCCAAAGTTTATTATCGCGCGAATAATGTGCATAACGTTCCTCCCTGTTTAATACCTGACCTATAAAATGTTCCATGTTTCGAGATGCGACACGCTCGCATGATTTCGTCGGCATGGGTCGCTTTCTTCTTTTTTTTTTTTCGCGCGACTGAATTGGCAATAAACGGTGGCAAGAAGCCAAGGAAGGAACGGCAGCGGCGGAGGGAGGAACAAAGGGGCAGTGGGTCGGTTCCTCTTGAGCGAGGGGTGGGTGGCGTTGTTTTTTAGCCGGCCTTTGGCGTGCGTTATCGCGCCAGTGGATCGAGACGCATCCATCAGTCGACGTCGACTGACGAAACGGAGAGATCAATCGAGAGAGATCGATCGATCTTCCGAAAAGAGATCAACGAGAGAGAGAGAGAGAGAAGCTCTAGAACACCTGCGCCTCGAAACGCAGATCAAGGAAATTTTATGTCGAGCGTTAGATCCATCACGTTACGTGGAAGAAATTTATATCAACCGTTAAGGAAACTGTTATTTGGAATGGATAACATCTATAATAGATTCGATTATTTCTAAAGATGCTCGTCCAGAAGATCGAAATTTGTATGCTGTACAACACTGTTGCCGCACCGTAAATGTTATCGATCACCATCGGTGAACTTGTCACGAACGGGATAATTCTCCTCGTTGCAATAATCGATTTCCACGTTTTTGTCGCGGCGACCGATGCCCTCTCGCTCGAACCCCGCCAATTATCGAATGGTATTCGAAATGGAAAATTGATAGGTATCGTAGAAGACTCGTGCGCGTCGTGGATCGTTTCCCTAATCGGGCAACGAAGTTTCACGTCTCTCCTCTTGTCCCCCGGTGTTTCCACGTGAAATTTGTGCAATCGAAAAAGAGGCGGTCACG
>NW_006263359.1:266592-271784 GCF_000469605.1 Apis dorsata | reverse complement strand
AAAAAAAAAAAAAAAAAAAAAAAAAAAAAAAAAAAAGAAAAGAACGGAGATCGTAAGCGCGTAACAGAGTCGTTGCGGAACGTTTCGTGAGGATTTCGAATCGCGGTCAAACCCCTCTCCCCCCCGCGCTCTCGACGTTGCCTTAATCTTGTCGTCGATCGGGATCGGTCGAGGCGAAAGCAAAAGTATACCCGGAGCCCTTTCTCTCGCCTCCCTTTCACGAATCGTATCACTCCTCTTCCGGATCTTTTGTTCCTCCAAGTCATCGAAGATGATGCCTCGATTTCCAACGATTTCACGCGGGATTCGAGAACAGATTGGAGGAGGAATTCCCCATTTGAAAGAAGCATACTTGATTTTGACGAATTGTTATTAATATGATTAAGTAGAAGCGTGGAGTATTATTGCTTTCGAATGAAAATCGAAATTAGATTTTATTCGATGGATAACGAAGTGGATGAAGAAATGTAAAGTAAAGGAAGTTTCATCGTTTCGAGAGATATATCGTTGATGAGAGTTAAGTTAAGAAGGAAATTTGGGTTAAAGGAAATCGATTAGAGACGAATTTTTAACGAGACTATAATTTCACTCGACGAGAAGATTCAAGAGATTTAAGAGGTTGGCGAAAAGTGAGAATAATAAAGAGTCTTTCAACGTTATATTCTCTGTATAATTACTCTGATTCGCGATGGAATATTGGATACCAGACTGCCGATTTCTATATAAATCATTTCAATTATTTCTGTCAGTTCTCTTTTCACAATTTACTCACATATTTCTCAACTCGCGTTGTTAAACGAATTACGTATCGTATATTATTCGTGATGCAAGCGATGAAACGGATTTCGATCGTTCCAACCGATTTAAAATCCCAACAACAATAAAGGAAAAAATAATAAAAGTATATCACGCGTCATCAAACATCATGATTATTATCATGCTTATATCACGTTATATCATATACTTGAAGTATTAATATACCTGTCTCTAGAAAATCGATTCTAAAGACAAACTCGATTTACGTATTAAGTTGTTCACAATTTAAATTTTGGTATCATTTCTATCATTCAAACAAGAGAAAACTAAATTATTGTAACGCTTATAATGCCTGTCGTGACAGTAAAGAAGTCACCAATTGTTCAAACTACGAGGAAGACAGAAATCATTTCGTCATTGTCCCGCTTTACGTAACGTATCGACCATTGTCTTTATTTTTACTTTCAAAAAACACGTTAAACGTATATGTATAAATGCATTTATCCCATCTCGGTACAGTTCTAATAGGCGGATAACTTAGTTCCAGCCTAACAAACGAAAGTATCCGTCTCCTCCCTCTTTCTTTCTTTCCTTCTTTCTCTTTCTCTCCCTCTCTCCCTGACTCGAAACGCGCATTACGGTGGACACACGTACGACTGCGTTGTATCGTGCGTTGACGCCAGCAACGTAGCAACACGTTAGCGTGGCCGAGACGTTTACACACTGGTATTAGAGGCGGATAAGATAGGCGCGGCGAGAGAAACCTTCATTTATACCCCGTTGCAATACGGTGCACGGACGATTTTCATGCCGCGGTGATTGTTACCGTCGATATCTAATCTCGGGATACGCCGAGTGTCAGCCCGACGGTACGACGCACGCGCATGCGCGCGCACACACACGCTTGCGGTTGTCCTTCGTGGCTGTCAAGTGCTGTTTGATCATACGTCGTGCTCGCAACGCCGTCCACGCCGTTTTCAACTCGACAGTAACGGACATGCGGCGAAGACGGTGTCCGTTAACAGTCCTTTACCGAGGAGGATGTAGGTGTAAGGGATAGGGGAGAGTGGAGGGGAGGCGGAATAAATATCGTCTCTATTCTTCGATCGCAACAGCGAACAATTGAGGATAACTGTTATTTCGATAATTATTTCCATTCGCGAGAAATACTTTTTTCAATATTATAAGGATATTATAATATATATGTATACATTGTAAGATAGAGACAGAGGAGAAGTGAAATGTCTTCTTTGGGATGTTCTTCACAAGAGTGAAGAACAATTATATTGAGAATAACGAGGAATATTGTATAGAGAGGAACGAGGAATACTTTTTGCCCTCAAACGAAATATTATAAGGGATAGAGACAGCGGAGGAGAGGTTAAATATCACTCTACTTTTCAAGATATTCTTCGCAAGAGCGAACAATTGCATTGAGAATAATTATTCGATAATTTTCTTCTACTATTCCGCTCGTGACTCGTGGTCCTTCTTTTTTAAAAATTTTGCAACGTTATGCAAACGGATCGATATCGTTAAAAAGAAGAGGGAAGAAGGTTTGTCGCTCGCGCAGATGGCACGAGGCGGTGCAACGTCTAAGCCGATGGCCAAGCCTTGCTATTCCTGTACCTTCTATACTAGATGGCGTAGCATAAGGGCAATGACACTCGCTCGTCCCGACTGGCTTCTTCTCGCGCTTGCAGGTGCGCCTCCGCGTGTTGCGTGCATAGGGAGACGCTAATTTAATCAATCCCCGAACAACGGGGCCGAGAGGGGAGACGATGGATCGATCGAAAGGACTCGAGGACGTTTGGACGACCCTTGGATCGGAGCGTTGAATTGGATAACGTGGATAATAGTGAAATTTTAGATTGGATTTTCACGATGAAGGGAATTGGTATAACGGATAACTCTAATCTGTTGTAAATAACTGTTCGTAAGATGTTTGTGAAATCGGTGCAATAATATTTGTTCTTCGTCGTTTTTTTTTATTAATTTTGAGCTGAATTTTTGAACGCGCGTGTCGCACTTTATTGCGAAATGCAGAGACACGAAACAGAAGAATGGTATTTATTTTCTTTTCCTTCTGAAAGAAAACAAGGATTTACATGACGCGTAAAAGATTATCGCTGAATCAAATTAATCTAATTTGATCCATTAATCAGCCGCGTTATATAATTCCGTATAAAGTGACTCACGTTGTATACAGTATCAGTAATATTTGATGACGGTGAATTTTGATAAAAAAGAAGAAGAAAAAAGCAAGGAAACATTTATTCCTCAAGCAGAGAAGTTGCTGCGAATTTGAAATCGATCCTAGCGGTAAACAGAGGAAAAACGTCATCGTAACTTTCTCGTTCCGAGAAAAAATTTCTGAACAAACATACGACTCACGCGTCCCAAATATCTTGGCAATTATTCACATATTCGAAAATCATTGCTACGTGCGTATAAAAGAAATCCAATTTCCAAGCATTTTCGTCGAAAATATTACTTTTGGGGAAAAAAGAAAAAAAATCACTATTGAAACTTCTGATACGGAACATTCGTGAACATTTTGAAAACATCTCACGATCTCAACTTCGAAAGATCGATTTAATTAGGATGCATAAGTACATTCAGAGGATAAAAGTTTCGAGAGTTTTATTTTTCCTTTATTTTCTTTCCTTTTTTTCACCAGAATGCAAATTACCATCTCAAATTCGCCTCGGTATCGATGCTAAATACCCATTCGAAACCCTTACTTGTACGATCTGGTTTCCTAAAACCAGATCTCGAGGGGGCGGCCCGCGAAGGGAAGTTCGTTAACCCGAACAGGCGTGGAAGAAAAGCAATTAAACGCAATTAACGCGTCACGAAAGCCGATAAAAAGTGATGGTCGCGAAGGGATCACGTGCTTGGCCGGCACGCAGCGTTTTCGTTTCTAATTTCACGCGTTTGCCCGTGCGTGTTCCCCACCCCTCTCTCTCTCTCCGAGAGGGAAGGAGAGGTAGAGCCGGTTCGATTTTTGCAGCTCGACGGCCGGTTCAACGTGACAAATCTCTAATTAATGCCGTCGACCGCCTCGATGTTATTAAATTTCCGCTCGTGCGCGGTTTTCGTCTTCGAAACCGATCCCCGACAGCTGGAGAAACATCGTTCGAAGGGGATCCAATTCTCCTCTCCCCTCCCGATTTCTTTGCTTCGCGAGGTCGGGGCGACCGATCCTCACCGATGGATATTTTCGAGGAGGCGCATTGTGCCGGATCCGATTGATTTACGAATTCGAAATGTTTTCCTCGTTCGTTTATTTTCGCGCCCGTTCGAGAAGCGAATTCGAAGAAATTCGTTGGAGGGCGGAGAAGATCGGATGCGCGGGGGAAAATTTCTTGCGATGATTCGATTTACGATGACGGGTTAAACGAAAGGTGTGATTTATAATTCAAAGGGATCTTCAATTCAAATTCGTAAACTCCACTTTTGGAAGCATCTTGTATTCTCTTTCTTCATAAATTCGATCGAACGTAATTAATAACGTACCCCCCATGCTATTTAAAAATTTGTTCCAACACGTGTTGACGGAATGACGATTAAAAGATTTAAAAATAATCAGCTTGAGAATTTCGAGGAATCGGGCGGCACGAGGCAATTTCTTTCTCTCCTCCGTGCCGTGGATCCAAGAATACAGTGACAGAGGGTGGTGAACGGGGAAAACCAACGTGTCAACCTTCCTTCCTCCTCGGTGCCGCCACGTGGGCGTCTCTTTGCGTTTATACTTAGTTTCGTCATTTGGGTCGCGCCAAATTGCAACGGTGGCGTCGCTCGCCGCGAAAACTGCGGGTGCAATAAACTTTGCGTTCCTTACGTCACCGCGTTCCACAGCTCGGTGGAATCGTGTTTACCCCCTTTAACGAGGAGGATCGGTTCCTCGTTTGCGAACGGTACCAAGGTATGCGCGGCAAGCTCGTTCCACAAGCTATTTCCACAAGGAGGGGATATATACCTACAATACCTCCGCACTGACCTCTGGAGAACGTTGTTTTGCGCGTCATTACGTTGGATAAGATGTTGCAAAATGGCAGGGTGCGCTGGTACCCCCAAGCTGGATGCAATTAAACAGGAAAGCGTTGCTTAACGCCGGTTATTAAAGATTGCATCCGCTGCGCGATTATGTATTCTTCTTTCTTCTTCTTCTTCTTCTTCTTTTTTGTTTTGTTTTGAGGGAAAATACGATTTTCCAACCGTGCACAATGTAGGTATTTATCGCGTAGGGAGAATGAATTTTCGAGATGTTTACCGTCGAATAATAAATTTGCCGAGAAAATGTGAATATTCCTTTCCTTTCTTGTTTCAGAGTCTAAGTAATATAATAAGTAATAATTTTATATAAACGATGGAAAGATTCCGATCGTTTTTCTTTAATTCGAAATTGCGTTCTTGGTATCGTTACGTTCTTC
>NW_006263359.1:262435-266435 GCF_000469605.1 Apis dorsata | reverse complement strand
TTGCGTTCTTGGTATCGTTACGTTCTTCTTCTTTTTTTTTTTTTTTTTTTCCTTTTTAATTTCCACGAAAGGAAATCAAATTCGTCAAATTTCGAGAGCAATTAGATTGTCGAGTATAATTAAATTTAAATTTTCTCATCCAAAATTTTCGAAGCATTTTCGAAGAGCAACGCTCGTCTCGATGCATCGCGAGAAATCTATAAATACATCCCGTCGTAAACTTAAGGAACGGCCTAATAGTACAGTTATCCTCCTGCGTGTAACACTAACAAGTCAATTTAAAACACGTATCGTCGCCGGCAACGTGTATTCTCGAATGGCAAAGTTATGCGGGTATCATTCGAGTCACGTTTCAAAGAGCGCCAAATACAATAACCCAGCTACCGGAAATTAATTTTTATCGGGCAGAGCCGCATAACGAGAGCATCGTTGCGCATGCATTATCGGAATCATCGTGCGAAACTGCAGTAGCAAAATTGAAGGGTAAGCACCGCTGTTCGGCGTCGCAACAGCCTACTATTTCTTCGTCACGCCGCCTGATTATCGATCTCTTTTGTTGTCTCGTTTGCATGCTACGAAAGCCAAGACCGTGTATATCTGCCTTTTCCCGATACTATTCATCTTCCAACGAACGATTACACTCTCTTATAAATCCTCTTCTTTAAAATTCCTCCCGGAAACGTTATCAATTTTTATTTCATTCTTCGTCGTTGCAATATAATAAAATTTTTATTTCGAGTCAGATATCAGAATCTCGAAGATTTCAGGCATAGAGATTGTGAACGTGAAAATCTTCTTCGAATAAGAAAAAGAAAAATCAAAAATCTATCATCATCTAAGCATGAAGAATATTTCGTAACAAAATCCATAGAAGTATAGAAGCATCTTCTCGTAATGAAACTCGAAATGAGAGAGACAAAGAGAGACGAATCGAGCTCGAGGGAATTGGACAATCGCTTAATAAGACAGCGGGATGGATAATAAGGTTTCCCTGCTAGGATTTCGAGAATCTAATTCCGCGTTAAGAAAGCTTCCCTTTGCGCAATCGTTCGCTCGACTCGTTTGAAGGGTCGTCCTCCTCGTTTAATCCAACAATTGCAGAACGATTACGCAATGCGAGATTCTGTCCATTTCATCATCATTTTCAGTTTACGCCTCCTCCTCTTCCTCCTCCTCCTCGAACCACTGCCACTGTATATAGAGTACATTGACACCGAGTACTAGGCGCACAGAAAGCGAGAAAAAAGGAGATTTTTCCCCTTCTGCTCCCTCTTGCGATTACCATTCGGCCAGGTGTCATTAGGCATAGTCGTATCTCGTGCCACGACAAAGAAGGCATGATACACACTTCGAAGAGGGTAGAAGAGTATATATATATATTCTATACACATATATATATACATATATGTACAGGTGGAGAATAGCGAGAGAGAGAGACGGTCGAGAGGTCGGCTTAAGCGTGCCACTGTGTCAGTAACAGTACTCCTCGTAAAAGAGGCTCGACCTCGGAGGTCGCGACCCACGACCCGTCTACGTGATACCTCTTAACGCATAACGAGCTTTTAAACAGTCCTCGAAACCACCTGCCCGACCACCAAGGCCTTATTAAGGCCCGATACTGAGGGCCTGGGCCTCTTTGTCGAGGTCGAGGCGTTTCGATACGCCCGATTCGCCGAGGGATTCGTGACGAAGGGATTTCGAGGGCAAGGTGTGCAATTTACCATCGCGTAATTTTTCGTGTAATTTGCGGGGAACGAGAGTTAGAGGGATTATTTTTCTTCTTCTTCTCTCGTCTGCACACTTTGTTGCGTCAGTGTGAATAATTCTGTGCGGAGTGCGCCATGTTGGGATGACAGTTTATCACGTTTAATTAGATCAGAGTTATTCAGGAGGCTTTGATCGAGGGAGAGAGAGAGAGAGAGAGTTCTATTGACCAGTAAAAATTCATATTTGCACAGTTTCAATATATAAACTCGTGGAACGTGTTGTTCGTGAAGAAAGAATTCAATTCTAGAAGTCAAAACAAATATGAAAGTGTCGTCGGTTAAGGCTTATTATTGAGTTGTGAGCAATTTAAATTTGCGTGTTAAACGAGAAGCGAGATCGAAGGCAAACACGTCTTGTTTCGTCTAACGGGAAATATTCAATCGTTGGTAATTTTAATTAATAAGCCTCGAGCGAAAATTTTTGATTTGGCCTTCACGCTTCGAAATTTAAACATGTAAACGACTCGATCTCGCGCTTTAAGCAAACAAAGAGATATTATTATTATTATTATTATTATTATTATTATTATTATTATTATCATTGCTTGTAATTCGAATAAATATTATTTTTTTTTTTCCCCCCCTAGAAATCAGGTTTCTCATTAACGAGCACACACAAACGGTAACAGCCAGAATCGCTTTCGAAATTTCGGGCCAATCAGACGTTATCGATCCAACTGATGGAGAATTTTCTTTCTTCACCCTTTGAAATGTGTCAATTATCCTGGAATCGCGATTTTCTCTCGAGAGTCGAGCGTTTCTCACAAACCAACATCTCCGAGTGGGGGGGCCCCGTTGACTTTTTTCCCCTCTCTNNTCTCTCTCTCTCTCTCTCTCTCTCTCTCTCTCTCTCTCTCTCTCTCTCTCCCTCCCTGGAGCCATTGATCTCCATCGAGACGGTTCGACCACGGCATCTCGGGTATAGGTTCAGTGACGAAACTTGGATACCGTATCTATTAGACAGGAATCCGTGCGCAGACCGTTTCGAGGTCCACGTCTTACGAGTGAAAGGCCCCGATCGAGAGAGACGCGAGACAGATGGACGGGAGAGATTCGATGGGAGGGCAACGTGTTGCCCAACTCGATCGATACTGAAATTGAAATTCGAGAAACTCTCGTGAGAAATTGAACGCTTGACACCTTCCATCCTCTCCAATCTCCTTTGCAAAAAGATTTCGAACCACCACGTTTGTCACCGGGATGAGGAATTATCGTGGAAATTAAATCAATCTCGCGAGAATCTAAACGCTGACACCTTCGATATTCTCCTTTGAAGAAAGATTCGATCTCGAAACCCACGTTTGTCACCAGGATGAGGAATATCGTGGAAATTAAATCAATCTCGCTGACATCTCGATCGACCTTCGATCCTCTCCGTTGAATTAATTATTTGCAAAAAGATTCGATTTCGAACCACGTTTGTCAAGATGAAGAAAATCGGTGTAATGCAATGAATTCCAAGTTACGCTCGAAGGAATTTTATTATAATAAAAGAGACAATTTTTATAAGATATACATATTGTGCAAAATGTGAATTTCCAAGCGAGGTGTTCGAAACTTTAAAGAGCGAGAAGAAATACATTTATTGTAAACAGTATACTAATTTCGTTCTCAAATCTTCTTCTCGTAAAAACGCATCCGAAGGAAACGAAATCGATAGATGGAAAACGATCGCTTTAGCGGTGATGGTTCAGCACGGAGGAAAATTGAATTCGACCCGATTCATTGACCCTCTCGAACCGTCACGACCCGTCGCGACATTGTTAACCGGTTAACGGTCGACGCTAACTAGCCGTGGTATCAAAGCTTAAACGATTCTATTCCCGTCGATGCCTTTACCTCGCCGCTCACTGGGTCGGCTGCAAACTTCGTTCGAAGAGAAACAAGTGTGTCAATGTTTTTAGGTGGAGGGAATTGGAAAGTGGGGAGGTCGAGAATGGGGCAAAATTCGCGATCGAATCTTGGATCTTGAATGCAACGCGTTTCAACACATTGTTGCTTCCTCGCTCTTCCTTGTAAATCAGTCAACTAATCGAGCGACTCGATTTAGAAATCTTTTCATTCTTATCGAGTTATCTAAATTGCCGAGACACAAAGGTTAATAAGTAATTCCTCTAAGAATTTCTTCCACTTTGATTTTCGCGAGAGGATCCTCGTCTATCAACTTTCTTCGTAAATAAAAAAGAAAAGAGATTTGACGTGTCGAATCATCGAACGAGTTAAGTTAAGTTGAT
>NW_006263359.1:258163-262280 GCF_000469605.1 Apis dorsata | reverse complement strand
AAAAAAAAAAAAAAAAAAAAAATCGTTCGAAACGAAGAACGCTCGAAGAGGCGGGAATTGGAGCCACTTTCGAGCGCCATTTTTGGCGTTGGAACACATCTCGGCGCGGCGTTTCCTTTCAAGGTTAACCTAATTTGACCTGCCTAATTACTATTTCTGTCTCGGCCTCTCCTCTCGTCGCTCCTCTCGTTCAAAACGCCCACGTGGCGGGAACGTGACCGTGCGCACGGGGGTCCGGACGCGCTCCATCGAACGGGGATCGATATTAATATGAAGTAACGGGACGGGGACGTTCCATTGTGCCCGATACAAAAGCGTTCGTATGTTTTACGATGCGTGTCGCTCGCTTCGAACACGTCGCTACGCCTGACGCGATCGCGTTAACGCGACCAGACAGGAACGGAGCAAAAAGACACCTTGAACTTCGTCTTTGTTGCGATCTATAAATACGGATCGGGGAGGAAACCTTTTCGATCGAGCGTCTGAGCTTTTTATTATTTGAACCAATGTACGATTGCACGAGTATATGATTGGTGTCGAGGAAGATTTAGAAAAGGAGATAATCAACGAATTTCTATTTTATTATACTATCTACAAGTTATACTGTTCTTCATTCTAGAATTAATTTTATCCTAGCCTCGAAAGACTTGAAAAACTCAGGATGAATATTGTATACATTGGCGTTTAAAACATTGTCCCAACAATTCCTCCTCGTCAAGCCCAATCTCGTAACGACTTAAACCGAGCATAACCTAAACGCAAGTGAAAGTGCCACTTTCTCGGAATAATCTTTGCCCCCGGACGAGATCAGAATGGCGAACAACAACAACGATATACTCGAAGCGCCATCATACACGACGATCCTTCTTTATACGATCGCACATTCTAACGATCTCCATGTAAAGGGGAAACCTCCTCGTCTCTCCCGACCCGTGTGCGTGTACCGTGCTCTCCCGCCGTTCCAAAAGGGAATATTCCAGCGTCACATTACTCGTAATCCGGCCTGCTAACGAATTCAACTGTCGAGTTAAGGTTGAAACGGGCATGTAACCAGCGGTAACGGTATCGGTGGTTCCACGCGTATCGTGCCTGGAGCCCCATTGGTATCCATTGCTATCGGCCACCGATTGTTTCCGTATCGATTTCCATTTCTCTCTCTTATGCCGACCCTTAGGCTAATGACAATGAAACGTATTGGCCGGTACCCGAGCGCGCCGAGTTATATCGCGACATTTTAGGCCTCGTTACGCGGCGGCGGCGGCGGCGCGATCCGCGCAACAAGGAACGCGCGAGGGGAAAAATAGACGACATTTTTCCTCTCCATCCTTCGCGGATGGAACGCGGATTATTTTATCCCCTCGCTTATAACTCGGCTCGGTTAATGGTGGATACGTATGTACGTACGTATAATTTATCGACGATGTTTTGCGTTGAGAATCTTCTAATTTTTAAGGGTTTTTTTTTTTCATTAGATAACGAGAGTTTAGTAGTCAGTTTTCATATTTCACTCGTATTTTAATATTATAAAATTATTACGAAATTGGAAATTAATTATTCATAGGATTCTATTGAAGAGTACGCGAGGAGTGATACGTATTTCTATAATTGTTTTTCTTTAAAAAAGAAAAGAAACGAAACGTGTAAAATTATCAGTGTTGGAATTAAAGAAAATTGAGGCGAGGAAGCGAGCCGTGGTGGTTTCGATTAAATTCTTATTAGAATTCCAACGACCGGGTGACCGTGAAATCGAAGTTGGTCGGTGTTGGCCGAGAGTCAAGGAAAGCTTGCCATCGATCGGCGTTCAACGAGGATTTGTTTTCACCCGATTCGGCCGCCACGGGGACTATATCGGTATTCGAGGCTCGTCGGATGAAAGCAAGAAACAAGGTGTTCTTTTGCATCCGATTTTCTCGTTTTATTCCAACGAAGCGAAGAACGCGTTAAGAACTTCCGATCTCTCCTCAACTTTATCTAATCCTTCGAATATATTTTCCTTATTCTCGATTACTATAAAATAACCAAATCTGGAATTACCAATAATACTCGATGAAGAATAATCCAATTCACAAATATGAATATTATTAATTCGTTGTTATATAATCTCGTCGAAAAGTGTCTCGAGAAAAGATTTTTCGCAAGTACCTCGCGTGCCGTTATTCGTTAACGATTATAGAAGCAGGAGAAAATGCGAATGAAAAGGATGGAGAGAAGGGTTGACCCGAGAAAGAGATCGCGCACACAGGCAAATGCCCTAGCCGCGCATTGTACCTGCATTGCGATTTTGCCCGGGGCAACCACGAGCGGGAGGCTCGACCAGTCATTCTCGACAAGTGCGCATCACGACATCGGTCTACCTTACATCCACCTACGTTTACTACACCCACCCACGTTTTCCAGGCTTGTTCACCTTAACCCCTCTCTTTCTCGCGGCGGGTCGCCATCCGTTCCAAGTTGGTCAGTCGGCGTTGCTTTGGACCAGGTCAAGGAATCGATCCGCCACTCTTACATTAGAATTCTGCATCGATCTTTAACGACCTTGACACGATTCTTTTCCTCGATCGATCCACTTTTTTTTCTTTCTTTTTTTTTCTTTGGCCTCCTGTCTTGGAGGATCTCGTGGATGACATTTTTCTGATATTAAAAATCCTTTTATTATTACACGTCCTTGACACCGTTTCAACTTCTTCGACTCCCGGATAGATTTCTCCAAGATCGAAATGGATCGTTCTAATTAACGATGTTCCACGTTTCCGCGACGGCCTGCGCGGGTTTTTATTAAAGATCCGAAGAGGACGACGTCTTCGGATTGGAAACGTTGTAGAAGCTTACGAGAGCGTTCTCGTGGGGACGACGTTAATTTGTAGGAAAAGTGGAGAAATACCGATACAGATTATTTACAGATCCTCCTCTAATTGCCACGTTCGTCTTGGATGAAGTGAAGGTGGATCTGGAGATGCTGAATGAAGCTAAGCCGTCGTTGTTTAAATCGGCCTCTAACACCTGTTGGAGGTGCACGGGTGCACGAAAATCGAGAAACAAGTCGGATGGAATGTTGAATGGTGAATGGTGTAACGTTCGCCACGCGGCACAGGGATCCGTAATATCCGTGAAATGTCAATAACCGACACAGCTACGCCGTTTTACATAATGAGCCTTAACGTCGACACACAGTCGGCACACAGTGGGCCGCCCATTCTCGATCGACGGTCGCTTCTTCTTCTTCTTCTTATTTTTCTTCTTCTCCTCCTTCTTCTTCTTCTTCTTCCTCCTCCTCCTCCACCCCCTAACCCACGTCGTCGATCCCTCGCGCGTTATTTTTATCGCGAGAGATGCGTGTTCTCGCCTCTTACAGCGGTGGCTCGTTAGCGATTTGCGTGGTAACAATGGTCGAGTCTCTCCGGTAATTATTCCGTATACACGTGCACTCGTTTCTCCCTCTCCACCCCGTCTCTGGTTACTAGTGACGGAGTAAAGCGAGAGTACGAAAGTTTTATCGAAAGTTACGAATTTTTCGAGAAACTGGACATTTCCTTTTTTTAACCATTTCTAATATACTTTGCGTGTTTCTCGTCGAAAGAATTTTAGATTTTATTTTATTTATTTATTATATATTATTATTATATATATATAATTATTATTATATATATAATAATATTATATATTAATATATTTATTATATATTATTTCAAATTTAAGCTCGACTCTCCTCTGTATCTTTTTAACTTTCGAATGGATTATATCACACGTTTTCTCACACTTGTGCAACACCATCTGCGCAATATCGTCGAATTAATAAAACGAGAACTAATCCACCAGTCGACAATTAACGAAACGTTTCTTTCCTACGTTTCCAGCCAGCCGAATTTCTCTCGAATTCACCAACCCGCATTGAACTTGATCCCATCGCTACCGGTTACGCTCCTCGTCCAACGCGCACACAAACTCGATCCCACGTCTTCGACGCTTCTCTTGGCCAATTCTTTCCGAGCCCTGCTAACCAGCCTGGTTATTTGTATGTGCATTTGTATGCACAGCTGTATTGTTGTTGCAAAACATGCGAGCCGGTAATCGACGTAACACGCCTGCGATGGTGGAGGAGGGCCAGAAGGGAGGAGAG
>NW_006263359.1:251765-257959 GCF_000469605.1 Apis dorsata | reverse complement strand
TCTCTCTCTCTCTCCGCTCTTTCGATTTCTTGCCGTCCCTGCCATGATCGATGATGGTAAATCGTACGAATGCTTTACGATGATAATGATACGTTACGATTCCACGCTCGTCCACCTCTCTCTCTTTCTTTCTCTCTTCCTCTTCCTCCAGATTTCCTCCAGTTTCACATAGAGGACACGCGAGAGAGTGGAGTAACGAGCGGCTCGCCGACGGGGGGGACCATTCGATCGAGCGCGCGTTCATTTGCTTTTTTTGCCCGAGCTTTTGCCGAGATTGACTTGACTTGGCCGAGCGCAAAAAGCCTGAGCGCATCGTGCTCGGGATATTGCCGTTCGCCGCGGGACGAAGAAGGGATGCTCTAGGGAGGGGAGGGGACACGATGAGATTAGTGAATGGAATGGGGATGGAATTGGACGGCTGGTTCATTCATCGAGTCGATATCTCGATCGAATAAATTCGAATGAGAGAAAAGGAAATGTGACGAAGAAGAGAAGAAGGAAAAGAATCTTGAATTATTTCGAGGAGTTGATTGGAAATCTTCTCGTATATGTAATTTTATAATAAGATCGGCGATGTTTCGATTAGCTTTCACTTTCCCTTCTTCGAACCATTACGTTCCGCGCAATCGTTGTTTAAAAAACGATTGTTAAAAAAACGAGAGATACACGCATACATACACATACGCATTGGAGGTAATCTCTCGAAATCTCTCTCGACAGGTGAACAGGGTTATTAATTTAAGAATCAATTTCGATTTGTCTCTGCCCGTGAAAACTTTTTCCCCCTTTTTCTCCTCGCGTCCCGCCTCTCGTTCCCTTCCCCTCGTTCTTTTCCCCACTTTTCCCGGCCTGCTTGGCGAAGACGTTCGGGGCAAGTTCGTTTTTCCTGGGCGGAGGTTTAACGACCAGTTAATTGTAGGATTCGCGATACGAACGCTTGGTTAATTGCGATTCGCGTGGAAACGAAGCAACAACGGCGGTGAACCTCTCGTGGGAAAGAGAGGAGAGAATTCTCTCGTCGTTTCTGAGAACGAAAATTTTAACTGAATGAGGAAAACTGGGTGAAAACTTTTTTTGTTTCAAGAAGAAGAGAAATACGATTTCATATGCGATTCAAGACGAATATTTCGATAAATTTTTTAACAGAAATTCGAACAGAAATTGAAAGCAAATTTATTTTACTTTTCCTTTTTTGCTTCTAATCAATAAGGAAGCAAAAATTAATGATAACGATAGTTAGATAGAAATATACTTTTTATTCGAATAATTGAAATAAATATTCGCGATTATTTATTAAGAAATTTAAACAAGAAGGACAGTTTCGTTTATATTTGTAATTTATTTAATTTACACAAGGAGATTTTCAATTCTATACGTATAACACTTTCCTTGTTCGTTTATATAATCGGTGTTACTTTCCATACTTGGGTGTTAATTGTTGTTTTTTTCCCCCTCCCCTCCCCAATTGATAGAATTAAAATGGCCATTGACGCGATTTTCTCGATCGTAAAAGGTTAACTGAGAGCATCGTAAATGTGGCCCGTGAAACCGAGACAGGCTCTGTGGAGAGTCGCGAAAGAGATGGCCTCGTGGCTGAATTCATAGAGCAACGGCAGTTTCTTGAGGTTTTCCACGGTTGTTACGCGGTTGTGAAGTTAATTGAGTAGAAAGCCACTGAGACTGCAAATCAGTCGGCGTGTCAAACGTTCCTGGATAACAATGCACCTGGATGGGGGAGGGAGGGAGGGAGGGAGCAGTTCGATTTGAAAACTCTCCTGAATTCCTCTTCATCTCATCGATCTTGAAAAATGAACGCATCGTAATAAAAATGATCGTCAATTATCCAAAATTCTACGAAAAATTACTATGGAAGAAGAAAAACCGTCGAATCGAATCTCTCTTCTCTTCTCTCGATTATAAAAATTAACACGATATTTTCGAGGAAAATACGAATTTTCCTCCGTCGAATCCACAACTTGCACTCGCATTATACCGATTTCTTTCGCGATTTCCATTCCCTTTCCGACTTCGTTTACACGGTTTCTCCTTCCTTTTTTCCAATCAACGTGCGTTTGCGCTATTCGATCGACGATTTGTCCGACCATCGCCGAGACTTGTACGTCTCGTTGCAACCAGAACAGCTCGATCGCTCGCCTCTCTCCTCTCGTAGCTTCGCCTCGCGTCGCGTCGCGTCGGCCGAGAGAACCCGTTCGCGTGCATCGCACGAGGAATCCCACGCGTCTCGTCGTCTGCATATCCCACATCCGGTGCCCACCTCTCGACCAACCTCGAGAGAGAGACAGAGAGAGAGAGAGAGAGAACCTGTCCCCACCGCGGCGAGATATTATCGTAGATCGACGAGAAATCGATCGACGAAAGGGGATTAAAAGACGCGAGTCGTTTGTTTTTTCGTTTTCGAAGGGGGAATTGTACACCTTCGATTCGAGATTTATTCTTTTTTCTTTTCGTTCGTCGAATGGATGGAACGCCTCTATCTCGATTAATCCAAAGTTTGAATACAATATCATTTGGATTTAATTTACGACGTTATTCGAGCTCCTCGAATTTGTTTGTGTACATATATAGAACGTTGCGCGTTCGAAATTTATCGATACGCTCGTGGATTCGTAATATTATTGGGGATTTGGAGGGGAAGCGAGAAATTTGTTATTGTCTCGTTGGAACGTTTCTCATTACGCGTGTAACTTTCGAGCCGGATGGAACGTATCGGTGGTTATTAAGAGAAATTGCGTTTTATTAATTCTTGCGTTTTTTATTATTATTATCGCGACGCGGCTTGCTTTGAAAATAACAGTGAAATTCGATCGAAAGTAAAAAAAGGCCACGTTCGGACTCGTAGATTCGATTTCCTTTCTCGGTTCGAGCATCCGATTGATCTCGTTCGTAGGTAATTTTTTTTCTTTTCTTCCACTCGTTCGATCGAGAATACATCAGGGTGCTCGATTCCGTTTCGATTAACAATTTTGACATTGTTAAAACGCGATATCGCAGAGAGAGAGAGAGAGAGAGAGAAACTCGATGATGTAAATTGGTTTTCTCGCGGACGATTTCATGGGCTCTTAAACGGTTGAGTTCCATTATGGGCGAATTGCATTTACACTCGATTACCGCGCGGAAGAAATGAATTCGCGGCGATAAAACACGTTAACGATTCGACGTTTCTCTTTTTCTTCGAACGAGACTTCTAATGAGAGATCCCTCCTATTATCTAAACGGGCATATATCCTCCATTGTTTCCTATACTTCGACCGAGTGGATACTAGTTATAAAAATCACGAATATTTTTGAGCTTTGTCTTTGATTCGTAATTTAAAAAATGAAATTTGTTATTGAAAAAAAAAAAAAACTCGCTTCCCGATATTAACCAATACCATTGACAAGTCGTGCCCGCCCAAAATACAAACTCGATAATTAAAACGCTATATATGCTCGATGAATAATAAATAATTGGATGCGATTGAATTTCCGGCTTGATAAAAAAATTTAAATTAATCGTTGAAATGAGAAAAAATTCGAAAGCTCGTTAAAAAAACCCGTTATTTCGATAATTCCAAAACGTTGGAATGGAATTCTCTATAATAAACAAATTGAAAAAAAAATTATCTCCATCTCTAAAACTCGCAACCGCACAATCGAATCGCGTACACACACACACACACACGTATAATTGTAAAATATTCCATTAGTAAACTCCTTAACGGGTAATTAAATTTATAGCCTATTAATTCGAAGGAAGAAGATAACGCGTACGCGATCATTTTGTAATAATTAATTCCCAATTAAATTCTACATTTTGATCAAATTCGCGAATAACCTCTCCTCTCCTATAATCGATAATGTACTTGCTTACTTACTTACTTACTTACTTACTTACTCACTCGCTCACTTACTTACTTACATACATACGTACATACTTATACTTACAGCGTAGAGAGAACGACCACATCAACCGTTTCAACGGGATCTTTTTATTGGCCGTGCGTCGCCCACGACACGGTCCGATTGGCTAACGAAGCGGCGAGCGAGGCAGATCTTTAATTGCCTTCATAAAGCCTCGGCTCGCCTCGTTATGCCCCGCTCATAGGACGCCTTTTAGGCGTTAGCAGAGGCGGAATACGCGCACCTACACCCGTGATCGACCTTATTAGAGAGATTAAGCGGCCGGTCTCTCGAGTGGGCCCGCATCTGGGTCGCGTTTAGAGCTTAAGGACTGGCAAGGACTCGGTCGAACCGTGTCAAGGACGACGAAGGAAGCAGAGAGAGAGAGAGAGAGACGTTCTCTTTTTCTCCTCGAGCGATCAACCTGTCGTCCAATTATTGCCAATTGGACGAACAGTGTCCCTCGATTGTGCAATCTCAGCGGGTCGCCAGCCGAGTGTTTCGGCCGATTATCGTTGGATTAGTAGTGGATCGGTGGCGGTGTTGGATCGTGGAAAGGTTTCAGCCGTGTCTGTCGCTCGGGATGATTTATCGAGGCATCGATCGAGATTGCGATATTAATTAATATCGCTCTTCGAGATCCCACCCCGTGAGATCCGTGGATCAGGCACTGGATTTGAACGGCGAATGAATATCGGTAAATAAATATTCGCCGATTTTTTTTTTTTTATTGTTTTTTTTTATTGCGTAGTCACATTGTACAGGGTGTGTTGTAATTGGCGATTAATTTCAAGAGATAGCAAAAATTGTTGCACGATAGAAATAACTGGAATGGATGATGATAAAATTCAAATAAATTTTTATACCGGGATATCGATCTTTCGATCTCTTTTCATTTACTTTTGATATTTATTCGTCTCCGTAGATCGAATTTTTTAGTTCGAAAGATATTGTTCAAAAATTTCTTTTTTTTCCCTCTAATTCTTTAGATTTATTTCTTTTCGATTATCACGATTATCACAGTGATATCCTGTGCACCTTGGAATATTTAATTAGATACTTTTCAATTCACGGATCTACTACTAGCTAGCATTTCCTGTAACATGTTTTTGTCGCGTGGATCGTAAAGTCGAAACTCGAATCACGTATTACATTTAGCAGGTTGATTTATAGCCAATTTTATTGCGAATAGAAACTTAATATTCTAATCTCACGAACTCTCCAGCATTGAATTACTAAAAACTTTACACGTTGGTAACGGAATAATCGGAATTTAGATTTTACGATTCTTACCTTGCCTTGTATTTAACACCGTGGAAAAAAAAAAAAAAAAAAAGAAAAGAAATAATTTTTTAATTTCAACTTTTCAATTTCGTTCACTCTCCGATACTCCGAAATAATAATTTATAAATGATATACAACAATATAATGATCCAAGGCAAGGCACTCTTTCTCTTCTTTTCTCGTTCGCTCGTTTTTCAATTTCCATTCCACGATGAACGACTCCAAATCCAATCTCGATTTCACGATATTATCCGAACGAAACGAGCGAACGATTCGCTCTGTACTTTTCCATCGCGCTTTTGTCCGTCGAGATGTCGGGGGAGGGAGTCGGCCGGAAGTCGATTGTGAACGTGCGTGAACGGGCGACAGCGGAAATCAACGGATGGCCGGACGGAAAGCGGTTAAACAGAGCGTGGACTCGATCGATTTGAAACTTGCTAATCGAGTGGCAGGAGAGATTTTAGAGAGATTTTCCTCTAAAATTAACTTTTCGCGATAAACGCTGCGTTACGTACCGAGTCAGGGCGATTATTATATCGGCTCCGATTTCTCGATCGAATTTTAATCGTTTCCCGATAAGCCGATTGGATTGCGAATCTCGAACGCGCGTTTCGTATTCTTGCGCACTCGTTTCGTTTTTTCGTAACGTCGAAAATGATCTCGTTTCCCCGCGAACCGACGTGCAACGTAATCGAATAATTCAACGTGTACAACCTTGGATCGGTGTTTAAGGCGAAATCCTTGGAAACGTAATTGGTTAAACGGGTTCCAGGTGTACACGCAGGGAATTAAACATGATGTTAGGCGTGCTAATTTGTTAAGATAGATTTGATCTCGTTGCTCTTTCGATAGAATATTGTTATAGGAATTAAGATAGGGGATAACGCGTGTTTCTTTAAGAAAATCTCTCGTATTAATTAAATAGACGAAACACGATTTTCTGGATTAATATTTCTTCAATCCATATATCCATATATATTTTAGCCTTCAAACGATAATACTCCACATTC
>NW_006263359.1:247397-251362 GCF_000469605.1 Apis dorsata | reverse complement strand
GGAGTTTTGGTCGGGATACCATTCTTAAAGATATATATATATATATATATATATATATTTCATGTCGTTTCACAAGACACGCGATAGATTGTACACTTGAATGGATACACGAGCATTGTGTCCTGCTAGAAAATCCAGCCTTTATCATTGTTTTCTTTCACCGCATTAAATTTTTTTCCCCCCTCTATAAGAATCAACGTATCTCCGTGTTATATTTTGCGTGCAATGCACTTCTATTTTTTTCCTAAAAAAAAAAAGAGATATTTCTATCTTGGATGCGCAACATTTCCGAACGGAAAACGCGAGGAAGACGCGCACGTTTCGTTCATCTCCCTTCCCGTAATTGGGCGCGGAATCCGAGGGGCGTAAATTAGTTTATCGCGGACAAGGTTTCCGTTTAAGCGCCTCCCCTCCCCCCTTTCACGTGGTGGAATTCCACGCGCACGTTTAGGCGCAGTGGAGTGCCCCTTTTTGCCGGTGGCCGTGATCTTTTGTTTACCGCCGTACAAGGGATGCGCCATAATTTTCTCGGGAGAAGGAGCGCGTTCACGTGGGCGCAGATAGGAAGGAGACGGAGAGCTGGTCGACTCGAGCCTCCTCTCCATAAAGCAGAGCGAATTCTCGTTCGTTCTTGCCCGCGAAGCCCGGATGATCGCCTCGTTTCGTGATTGCACACGCGCGTTGGAAAATGATCGCCAGCCACGTAGGGAACGAAGACGTATCGCTGCTCTTCTTTGCCTCCTCTTTTTTTTCTTTCCCCCCTTCCCCGCACGAAAGTTTCTTTTAACACGCGTTTTGAATTTTTACGCGTCTCGTGTAAAGATTGTGTGTGTGTAGAGATTTAATTTGATTCTATTTCGAATTTCGATAGTGGACGAAATTTCGTAACCTCTTCAATGATTCTCTTCCAGGTAAAGAATTAATTTCTTTTCGGTTTCATTATGTATTGTACATGGAATGGATTGGTTAGAAACTGGAAGGCGTATTATATTAATACGTTTATTCTTAACGTTAGTTGTTTCTCGAGCATAGTTGTTTTTGAAATTTCTAATCGTCGATTGTTCTCTGAATTATTTAAAATTAACGTTCCAGAAAAGGATTTCCTCGGATAAATCTGATTGCATCAATATCCTATGCGCGGAACAACATAGAAACGTGGAAACGTAGACGTTTTTTTAGATCTAATACGTTTCGAAACCTCCATTTCGACAGTCATACTTTCGATTATGATTCGTCGTGATCGCGATAATTATACAAAACGTCGAACGTCAATATTTCCAGATTTTAAGTTTGGAAAATTCTTTTGAAAACTTATAAAATTTTAAGTTTCACTTTAAATATTCAAATATATTATTCGACAGTCATATTTTCGACTATGATTCGTCGTGATCGCGATAATTACACAAAACGTCGAACGTCAATGTTTCCAGATTTTAAGTTTGGGAAATTCTTTCGATAATCTCTGAAAATTTATAAAATATAAAATATAAATATAAAATTTTAAGTTTCACTTTAAATATTCAAATATATTATTCGACAGTAATATTTTCGATTATGATTCGTCGTGATCACGATAATTACACAAAACGTCGAACGTTAATGTTTCCAGATTTTAAGTTTGGAAAATTCTCCTGAAAACTTATAAAATTTTAAGTTTCACCTTAAATATTCAAGTATATTATTTACACAAGGAATTAATTAACACAGTAACGTATAATGATTTCTTTTCTTCTCTCGTTTCATAACTCGCGTATTCTCACGTATTCCCCACGCGTTTCTTAAATCTCACGTTCATCAAATCGTTTCTACAAAACGAGACCGTATATTATAAACGAGCCACGCTTTGTTCCAAGTATCCAAAATACGTTCTCGATTGGAGGGCACGTTCGTTGGTTAATTAATCACCGCGGAAATCTGGGTCGTCGCGCATCAACCCAGGTGAAATTTCTTCAGTTGTCGAACCGTCGGACGACAGCATCGATCCCATGTAACATTTCAACTTAGCGTCGTGGCGAGAGGAAAAACTGCTCGAAGTTAGTTAGTTAATTAGTTAGCCTCTCGTTTCCCTCCTCGTCCAGCCGCCAACTTTCGTAAACGAAAGTGACGCGTGCGTATTCATTTCGAGGGCCCTGATTTTTTTTTCAAAGATATATTAAATAATTGTGTAACAGAATGATTACAAGATATATAAATTCTCTCGAATGTATTTATTTTAAAGAAAATTTTTGTCAATTCTTTCTTTTCTCTTTCGAGAACGAGAATTTGGAATTGTGTATTTCAAAATATCGGTTTAAATCCGCCGGCTTCCGTTCGTCGACGGAAGCGATTTCCGTGGAATAATGGATCGTGAAAGAGGTTCATTAACATATTTCCAAGGAGAACGATCTGTCGAAGGCGCTTTTCCCCTTCCATCGGGAAATAGTAGAAGAAACGTGGTCACCTCTGACCTGACGCGTAGCTTGAAAAATAACTTTTTCTTCAAACGTTTGCTTTCATCTCGCAGGTGTAATGTAACGAGGTGTTTGCTTTGATTTGCCGTATCGTTTATTATCGTTAAATTATCACGATGAACCATCGATGATGTATGATTAATACGGGAAGGAAAGTAGGCGCATTCGCTATTTTTTTCGGGCATAAGTTTATATATTTCAATAAGACGTTGATATCAGATGGAAATGATAATTAATGAGTGTAGATAGGAAAGAATTTTTGGATCTTTCTTCCCCTCTTCTCCATTTCTCCTCTCTAGAGGAATTCAATCTCGTGGATAAAGGGGCTTCAAATTAATCGAAAAACAACGATCATTTAATAAGATCGTAATCGTAAAGTTTTCTCCGATGCAAGTGAATTCTTCGATAAAAACTCTGAAAACTCTTGGATAAAGCAAGAGCTAACTTCTAATCATCGCGGTGTTATTAATTTTTTTCTTTCTTCTTTTTTTAATTTTATATCCCTCGATAAGAACATTAATATATTTTTTTCGGAATTCGATTTACGATATCGTAATTATATAACGAGAAATTCCTAATTACTATACTTTCATCCATCGTTTCCGTTTTATAATATCGTATCTTGGCCAATAAGAGGGTTTTCATTTAACTCTAAACCCATCTCGATACCCATTCACAATATCATATCCCCGACCGCAACGACTTTCATCTATCGTCTCGATTCCTCCTCATCGCCTCATCCGTTAAGCGAATTCTCCGCCAATTTTAAAAACCTTCCACTAATATCACGTTGATTTCTAATCGGAATGATCGAAAATTTTCCAATTCTCTTCAAGAAGTCGATTCTTCGGGGTTAAAACTCTGAAACAACATCCTTAAAATTCCATTTTCCATTCCCCCTTTCCATCGAAAATTTTCAATCGTTTCATCCATTATCTTCTCCTCCACTTCTTCGAGATTATTATTTTTCTTAAAACTCTGAAACTACCGCGATATCTCTGACATCCTATCCCTCAATCTTCGAACAAGCCTCGAGCGATTTCTTCGATTACCTTCGATCTCTTGCAAACATTCGACGCGGAATTCGTACGCGGTTTATAAATTCTCTTCGATATCTCTTGATGAATGATCGAATTAAGATTCTTCGGAGATATTGTACCCGCTCACGTGACTCTCCTTTCCACCTGAATGGCCGCCGCTTCTGTTTACCTTTCTCTTTTCCACGCGAGAACCCTTCTCCTTCTCTCTCTCTTTTTCTTATCCCCTTCCCGGTAGCCCCTAAATCTTCCTCTAAACATAATAATAGAGTTTGAAGAGGATCTGGCGTGCAGCGGCGTTGTTGGAAAGTTTGATTAGCTCTCCAGTGGATGGAGGAGAGGGTCCACGTTCCATGAACGCGACGGGAGATTGGTTTTCGTGGTTGGTATTCCGTTTATATTTTCTCTGGGACGCCGATACGAAACTTTTTTAATTATAATTATCCCTTCTCTTCTTTATTCCTTTCTTCTCTTTCGT
>NW_006263359.1:231890-247374 GCF_000469605.1 Apis dorsata | reverse complement strand
TGGATATCGCGACGAAAGTGGATAAATTAGCGAGTTGACGAGGGCAGATNATATATATATATATATGAAAGGAACAAAGTGAATAGGGTTTTTATTATCGTCTCTCTTCTTTTGTTTTATTTTAACGCTCGCTCGCTCGATCTGATATTACGGATAATCGTATTTCTCTCGTGTTGCCGGTGTATAGTGTATATTTCTCCTACGTGTCCGCCTACGATTCCAGGCGACGAGAAACTGGGTAGAAAGTGTTTGTACCCGATAGAAATAATAATAACGACGTCGGAAGTTCGATGCAACGTGACGAAACGTGACTCCTTTCGGATTCGTTTCGATCTCTAGATACAAACCGATATCGCTCTGATATCTTACGATCTTCAAAGGGAAGGGAACCGATTTTTTCGAGTCGAAAAAAAAAGAAAAAAAATATCCATATCCGGTAAAAGTCACGTTTCAGAAACGTCTGTCTATCCACGATTAATCAACGGCTTTAATCCTTTCGCGAAACAAGGATCGAGTAACTAACCGCCAATCATTGCTTATTGTGTTCCAGGCAACGAGAAAGATTTCAAAATGCGGATACCTGTTCGTCGCCCCGGGCTGGGACTTCTCCAATCCGCTGAATCGCACGAAGGTAAGAAAAATCTTGGGCCCAATTGAAAATCTTTATCCTCGGGCCGTTTCATCACCGGCGGTTGATATATATGTATACGGTTGGTTATAACGCATTTAAAGGTTTAAAGGCCGCGGAAGCGACGGTGAAACGATCGAACGGCGGCGGGGATCGGAAATAGTCCGCGTCTGGGCCATCGATCACTTCCGTCCCGATACCTCGGGCCACGAGCTACGCGTTATCGACAGTCTATGATCGCGAGATCGTGTTACAAGATCGATCGAACCGCACAATTTTCTCATTATCGAGAAAGCGAGGATAACCGTACCGATCTTCCCCTCCCCCCGACGCGCTGAAACGATCGATACAATTTTTATTTTCTCTTCCCCCTTCTTTTCCTCTCCCATCGATTCGTTTTGTTATACCGTCAAACTATGGAGGAATTGCGAAAAATGAAACGTAGATCCGATTTTAAAAAAGATTTAAAAAAGAAATTAATAGAAGTTAATATTGCAAAGCATCGTTTTTTAATTCTTTTCTCCAGTGTTGGACAATATATAGATTCTCTGTTTTAATTTCGCGGGCAAATTTCCTCTCAAAGTGCTGAAATAATCGATACAATTTTTATTTTCCCTTCCTTCTTCTTTTTTCCTCCCATTGATCCGTTTCTCTTTGTTATACCGTTAAACTATGGAGGAATCGCGAAAAATGAAACGTAGATCCGATTTTCTTTCTTTCTTTTTCTTTTTTTTGTTTTGATGCAGAAAAAAAATTAATGGAAGTTAATATTGCAAAGCATCGTTTTTTGATTCTTTCTTCCAGTGTTGGACAGTATATAGATTTTCTGTTTTAATTTCGCGGGCAAATTTCCTCTCAAAGTGCTGAAATAATCGATACAATTTTTATTTTCCCTTCCCCCTTCTTTTCCCCTTCCATCTATTCGTTTTGTTATACCGTCAAACTATGGAGGAATTGCGAAAAATGAAACGTAAATCCGATTTTAAAAAATTAAAAAAAAAATTAATAGAAATTAATATTGCAAAGCATCATTTTAACTCTTTCCTCCAGTGTTGGACAGTATATAGATTCTCTGTTTTAATTTCGCGGGCAAATTTCTTCTCAAAGTGCTGAAACGATGGATACAATTTTATTTTCTCTTTTCTTTTCCTTTTCTATCGATTTCCCTTCGTTATACCGTCGAACTAGGGAGGAATCGCGAAGAGAAGTTAGTGGAAGTTAATATTGCAAAGTATCGTTTTTCTTTTTTATAAATGTCAATAGTCGAAATCGTTTCACGTTGATCGTCCAAGAATACGCAACAACTGTTGTATTGGACTCCAGTATACAGATTCTCTCTCTTAATTTCGCGAGCAAACTTCTCTCCAAATGTTTCTCTCTCTCTCTCAACCCGTTGAAACGATCGACAAGATTTTATTTCCTCTTTCTCTTCCCCCTCCACCAACGCCAATTTCGCTCTACGAAACAAGCCTTTCGTTTCAACTTGGTCCACAAACTTCGTCCTCTCGACACGTTCGAAACGATCGATTCAATTTTATTATCCCCACTAATGCCCGACTTCGTTCTACGAAACACGCCTTTCGATTCAATTTCATCCACGAGTCTCTCTCTCTCTCCCTCTCTCCCCGTCAGATCTTCTTCTTTCAACAACTCTGAAACGATCGATATAATTTTATCTTCCCTCCTTCTATCGAGCAGCACAACAATTTCGCCCCGAGACGAAACACGTCTTTCGTTTCAATTTCGTCCAATTTCAACTTCTTCTTCGCAGATCTTCTTCCTTCGAACAAGTTCGAAACACGATGATACATTTTTATCTCTCCCCCTCCCTCCCGAACATATCGATTTCCACCTCTACGGAAACACGTCTCTCGTTTCAATCTCTCGTCCATCGAGCGCAATACCCCTTCTTTTCCCCAGTTTTGCAGTGAACTTCTTGCACCGACCGTCGTCTACGTGACTGCGAATTGTAAACAGTCGGATCGATCCGCTTTTTCTCTCTCTCTCTCTCTCTCTCTCTTCTTTTCCTCCCCGGTTTTGTATTTACGATCGAGCACCACGGATCGATTCCTTTCTAAACTTTCTCCCGCGATCCTTGAACGCTTACGTACGATCGAATTTTTAGCCCCGTCCCAGGATCGATAAGACGGGACGACACCACCCGATTTCTGCGCCGTCTTCTGCTTTACTCGAGTCTCGAGGACGAATGGCCTCCTCGAGAGTCCTTCGTCGAGATCTATCGTTTATCATTTGTGTTACATTAATTTCTGTTATCTCCACGGAAGATTCCTCTTTTCCGCGAGTTTGTCGGTCGATTGGCTTTAAGAGAGAAATCGGTGTCCTCGAAATACGTAGATGGAGATATCGTATTGGTTGTCGAGCTACTGCTTCGCTTGTGCAAATTGAAAGTTAATAACTCTTTTCGTTCGTTCGATTTTACATACTTTTTACGTTTGTCCTCGCTTGATCCTCGGTTAAGTTTTTAACACCTTTTTCAACACCTCGATAGATATTGCAAATTTATTTATTTTATTATTATTATTATTATTATTTATTATATTATTATTTATTTTATTAATTTTATCAATCAATATTAATCGTATCCACGAAGTAAGTGGAATTGAGATATTTCTAATTCCTTTTTTTTTTATTTGAAACAAACACGTTTGATCACGTAGCGAGGTTTAATATTTTTCGAGTCGAGTTTTCATTGAATCCGAGCGACCGGTTGTTCGGAAACAATTTCCTGATCGAGCCGTCATCACGAGGGAAGAGTTATCGCGCAGCTCGAATCGATTAGAAGCGCGTATATTGTTATTATAGTACACGCTTCGAGATTCGATCGGCGGCGTTGATTCGATGCGTGAAGAGCGAGTTTAAACGATCGATTATCGAATCGAGGGGACTCGAGATTGTCGAAGAAAGAGTAGTACGAGTAGAAAGCGGTTTCATGGACGGCCGTGTTTGGCCTCGATCAACACACTCTCCCTTGATTTCCTATGACAGCTGTCACTGCTCTTTTTTTCCTCTCTCTCTCTCTCTCTCTTCCTTTCCTTTTTCCCGCGAATAATGGAGAGAGATTCCTCTTCCGGTTCGGATGATGCTGGTCGAGGAACGCCTCGAAGAAGGCGCTTTTCAACAAGGAAACGAGAAAGGAGAGGAGAGGGAGAGTATAATATTTATTACGATTGTGGAAAAGTGGATACCTTGATCCCGGTGTCGTTTCCATTATGACGGATGACTCGTCGTTTATTGTTTCTATCTTATGCAACGCTTGGGAGTTGTGTAAATCTACGAATGGAGTTCAAAGGAAGGAAGGAAGGTTTTTTTTTTCCTTCTTATTTTACGAGAAGAAGAATGGTGTATGCAAGAAGTTTCAAACATCTGTTAGGAGTTGGGAGAAGATGATATATCGAAGAATACGGAAAGGATAATAGATAATGTTCCGCCGCTATTTATTATCGCCTTGCTTATAACATTTGCAATAACGATGAAGCAAAGAGTGTAAATAAAAGATATACGCGGGATCGAATTAAGGAAATGTGTTTGTGGAAGAATAAAAAATTTTTCTTTCCTCATCGAGGAAGAAAGGGAGTAGGAAGACTAAACAATGGGGACAAAGTGCGTCGAGAGAGTTACAAAATAGATAAGAATAAGTTTGCATAACCGCGAGAAAAAAATCACCCCGATTCGAATTTATCTCTTACGTCACTAAACGGCCGTATATCATCCCGAAACGCAGAAAGAGAGAGAGATATTAAATTCCAACGGTTTAGAGCCCTATCCATTCCGTAAATTACTCTCATTAAACGCCAGCTATAGCGAAAAGGATATACGCCACGTGTATGATATAATAACTCTCCCCTGATTTATCTCGAATTCAGACGTCGTTTCGTTCTAATCGAATGTAAAAAAAAAAGCCTCCAATTATTTCTCCAAACTGGCGCCTTCAAACCGCCACGAATGAAAAATTTGAAAAGAAACGTGTATCTAATTTCGATCAAATTCAAATACGAGAGATTTTTCAATTCTCTCGTAAAAAGAATAATCGAGGGAGGGACGAAAGAAAAATAAGAATTTCTAAGAAATTATATCGATATTTGAGGAAGACTAATCGATACGTTGTTTTGGAAAACATTTTTCTTTTTTTTCGAAAATATTAATATCATTTCAAAAAGACACGTGTCTTTCTTTATTATATACTATCATATATTCTTTTCGAGAAACTAGCCAACTAACTAACTAACTAACTAACTCTCGTATAAATTTCATTCGAAATCAGTGTGCGCGCGTGCGTGTGGTTTTGTATACATTGGCTTGTTAGGCAGGGGATCGTTAGAAGGGCGGGATAAACGAGCGGCGAGACGAGACGAGACAAGAAGAACCCGGAAGCCTGGGAATCGGCCCCGAGTCGTATTGTCGTATCCGACCGGTTGGAAACTATCGTCGAAATTACATCGAGCGGGACGCGAGCCTGTAAATCTCGTTCGTTTCACCGCGAGACGTCGGAGAAAGTGAATAATTAGAAGGCGCCTTAAGGCTTTAAAGGCCTTTAAAGAGTTGAACGACGAAACGGTGCGTAACAGGCCGCCAATCCTCTCCTCGGCATCGACTCCTTAATTAAGTGGATCTTGTTTATTCACGTTAATTCCGTCACGTAGATTTTTCACCCCTTTATCCCTTAAAAGGATAAATAATATCGATTGAATCGAACGGTTTATCGTCGATGAACGATATATTTCGAAATTCGTAGGCAGTGAATTAGGAATTTCAGAGGATTTTTTAAAAGTTTCGATCGATTTGAGAAAACACGTTGCGCGCGTGTCGTAATCGAGCAAACGAATATTGCAAAGATGGCCTCGTCGTAGTAAGATAAAAGATTTCATCGATAAGGCAATATTTTCCATTACGATTAAAAAGAGTCACGATTTCTCGATCTTTCAAAATCGTTTTCGAGGCTTCTGAACTTCTCTTCCGTGTTTTCCTTATATATTTATCGAATGCGTGTATAGGATATATATTTGGTTAAAAATTAAGCTTGAAAATTTGTCGATACTTTTTCAAAAAAGAAAAAATATTCAACTTGCTTTCGTACGTATAGAATAACTTCCTATTAATTATCCATTCACGATATATTACATACAAGATAGTAAAAAACGTATGCAATACTCGACAAATTTTTCAAACTCGAAAACAAGGTTTTAAATGAGAAAATTATACAACTTTTTTTTTACATATATACATAACATCCGCTCATGACGTCTACACGATAAATATCTAAATTTAATCTTCCTTCGAAGGTCTTCGATGAAAGAATCCTATTGTACTTATTTTTTCCACATTTTTCTAAATTCGATAACTCTTCCAACTCTTCGATTTAAAAAAAACATCGATCTTTTTCCTAAATACATCCTCCTCCTTCTCAACTTCCTTCCCGTATCACTGCACACGAAAGAAGCGTTGAAACGATCGTTCGATTTAGTTGCATAACAATAATGACACAGCGTGCGCGTCGAAATACCTGCTAAATCAGCATGTCGACGATGTTGCGTATCGTATCGATCCCCCTCCTCGACACCGGCCGATGTTTGTCAACCGATTCTCTTCCCCTCCCGGCGATCGTTAAATAACAAGCGTAATCGGGATATCGTGCTCCTGTTTTCTTTTTGGGAACACGTCGCGTTACCAAGTGTACCGTCGTTTTATTACACAATGGTATGCATGCACACACGAGTGTACACGCGCGGCGTGGTTTATTGCGTAACCGACATATCTCATTGTTAGCTCTCGAGAGTCTTTTGTAGCCGAGGAAACGCGCGGAGTCGTTATCAGGTGAAGAAAGAAAACGAAACGCTTTCCTTTTGTCGGCTGACCTCATCCCACGCGAGCTGCTACACACGCGTTATACATTTATACTGCCATAACTGAATTTATTGCTTATCAAACCGATCTCTCTCTCTCTCTCTTCTCCGTTCAATAACCGATTGTTTGCCCTTTGATCACGCGCCGATTGTTCTACGCAGCCGTTATTAAAACCGTTTGGAAGCTTGAAATACGATCGATATTTTTTTTGAAAATTCAGAAATTCTACGATTCTGCTCCATTTTCGTTTCGAAATTTTTTTTTTTCTTCTTTCTTTGTTTTTTACGTTACGATGTAAAATGAGGGGGGAAGGGGATTGGAACTCGAAGTTTACGCTTATACACGTACGAAGCAAAATGATTGAAATTTAATCCTGACCTCGATCGAAACTTGGAAAAAGAAAAAAACTGCATTTTGCTGAATACGTGGAAAAAGAGGGTCGTTTAAACTCGATTTCGATACGATTCAACTTTGATCGTGAGGTGGATATGTATTGCGCGAATAATATTCGAGATTAAAAGTGGAGTTGTTGCGTCGCGTGAGATTGTAGGCTCGATCTGGATAAGTCTGAATGCAGTTGGACTTGCGGCAAATTGGCCACGGTATTTAGGTCGCGTCGAGTCTGACCCGTGCCGTCTTTAACTACTTAAAATTTACATTATGATTAATTCTTTGCCGAGGCACGTTTGACGTTTTGCCTCGGCTGATGCATATTCAACATCTTTCTTCCCAGGATTATCGGTGTTCGAGAAACGAAAAACGGAAAAAGAAAGAGAAAAATTTAGCACGTGACTCACACTCGTAGATACGAATTTTACATTATGAACCACTCTCGTGCCTCGGTATACAATATTCTTAATCTAATTCTAAGAATAAATTTCGTAAACTTTTTTTTTTTTACGAATAAAAATTCGAAGAATCTTCAATTCTCCAAAACGACCCGATTTGAGATCCCCAGTAACACGGGGAGACGAGCAAAGTCGGATCTAAATCAAGCCTAGAACCGTTTCGGTTCAGGCTATTTCCAATCTAGGTTAGTCGCTTGCCTCTCGTTAAACTCACACGTCGAATCCTTTCTTTTCTCCATTGTTGTATTTCGCTCCACCACTTACATCCATTCTTCGAATTATTAAACAATCGGCGAATCAAAGCCCCTAATTTTAATTAGCCAATTTTTTAATTCGTTTAATTCGTTTCTGTCCTCTGAATCGACAACTCGATATTTTCCCGGAGAAGGTTTTTGCGCGAGAAGAAATCGGCACACTCTAATGAACCTGCGCAATGCGCGAAAAAAAAAAGAAAGAAAAGAAAAAAGAAAGAAAAAAAAAAAAAAAAAAAAAAAAAAAAAAAAAAAAAAAAAAAAAAAAAAAAAAAAAAAGAAAAAAATCGAGGCCGAGCGTAAAATTCCTCGAGTAACGTTAATTTGCATCATAATGGACGACCGCCTCGTGTCTCCTTTAAGATCGTAACCGGTATTTCTCTCTCTCTCTCTCTTATTCCTATTCTTCTTCCGATCGGTTCGTCTCCTTTCGATCTTTAGATTTTTTTCCTTCTTTCCCATCTTTTTTCCTTTCTTTCTCTCTTCTTCTTCCCCTTTTTTTTCTCTTTTTCGAGGAAACGACGACAAGTGGCACGTCCCTAATGGTACGCTTTCACTGGCTGAAAACTGGGAGCCACAATGAAGGCACGACGCGCGGCTACGTGGGTAATCATATTAATTTGTAGAAAATCCGGAGCATCGGTTATCCGTGTCGTGGAAGTTTCGTTTTCTTTTTTTTTTTTTTTTTTTTTTTTCCCCGATTCGAGGACATTGTCTCCTTCGACAGCTAGGTTAACGATCGGTTTCTGCCTCGTTAATTTTAATATAAGTTTGTCATCGAAACATTATAACGGCGTTAATATTTTGGCTTTGGTGTAGGAGGAAGGAATAATTCATCGATTATTCTCATTAACTCTTAGCAAGATATTCGATAAGAACGGAGAATTGGAGCATTGGAAAGAACTCGGTATATCGATGAAAATAGAATTCTATTCGTATTATTTTTTCAAGATTGTGTCGCGCGGTTGTTGATCACACGCTCGTCCAAGTTACGTAATCAGACATGATGTGTACGTATGTAAAGAACCACTGTGAAATTGCAACGATCTCTGTATCGCTCTCGCTCTCTTGAAAAATGACGCATAATTATTATATTTTTTTTTTCTTATTTTCCTTTTAACGCAATTTCTGCGCGACTCTTTTACGTAACCAACGCCTCTAATGCAATGCAAATATGATACATTTAGATTCCAGAGATAAATACGCGATGAGATAAAAAAATGTAGCCTCTCCTGTAATTTGCGCCGATCGTTTTATTTCAATTAAAGAAGCATCGAGCTCTATTAATTAATACGATCGATAAAATTTTCACGCCATTATATTTTATCATCGAAACCTTCGTATCTCGTTAATCGTTTCATTATTTATCCAACAATCTTTTTCTTATTCGCGCAGGATTAAAAAATATGCTCGTTTGTTCGTTTACGACGAACCTCGAATATTTCACGAGAGACAGAGAGAGAGAGAAAGAGAGAGAGATTTAAAATTACGAATAATCCACGAACGATGCTGTAAAGAAAAAGAAACGACTGCCATAAACGTTGCTCTTTCGTACAGCCTTTTTCCAAAATTGTAAGCCCTCCCCTCTCCTCCTCAAAAAAAATATCCTTTTCTCTCTCTCTCTCTCTCCATCATCGCGAAATCGCTCGCATCACGCGAAATCGTGCCGTAATTCCACGGGAGATTATTCCAATAATCCGTGAAGGACGGATCATTGGACGGGCGATCATTGGGCCGCGTGGCCCTCCCTCCTCCCCCAACCTCCGCTATCGAAACGACTTTACGAGATTTTAATTGAACAATATTGAATGAAGACAAGTCATCGAAGGGTCTTTTCGCGAGTTCTTGTTAAACATTCCATCCTGTTGGATGGAACTCGTGCACGTTTGCTCGCGCGAGGATTTAACGAGCGTATTCCTGCCGTAACGAGCGAACGTTGGTTCACGAGCGCGGGACATCGTTGTACAGTCCGGAATATAAAGATCATCCGGTGGATGAATTCTCCCCCTGCGAAGAGAATTGATTTTGGAAGAAGGGGAAATTTCGATTATCGTTCGATTTTTATTTTTTTTTAATATGTGTTATTAACCAACGGATGTCAAAAACGTGTTTTTTTTGGATAAGATATAACGAATTTCGAAATTTCTTAGGGATTTCATAACGTCGTTTCGTTCATTTCTTTTTTTTCATCAACGTACAATTCGAATTCAAAAGAAATATTTCGAATAAAATTGTATAAGAGAGAATTAATATTTTAATAATGTTAATGAATCAGGAGATTCTTATATTCGCATTATGGCGAATCTTTCTCACTAACGAGAGTGGGGGAGAGGAAAGAATCTTGGGAAAATAAGATCCTCTCTATCTCGAAACTTTTTTGATTAACTTTGGCGCACGATCTTACAGCATCGACTGTACCACGCGGCTTAAGGCCCACATGCAGCAAAATGCATTTGCTTATGGCTCGCTCACGTACGCCCGTATAAAACGGCGCATTATTCGCGAGTTATGCCCCGTACGCACGTCGCTGCTTCCTTCCTTCCTTCCTTCCTTCTTTTTTTCTTTTTCTTTCATCCTTCTCTCCACCCTTTGTGCGCTGCCTCTTAAAGCCCGAAGGCGGCCCTTCCTGCACGCGTCGTCCTCCTCTCCTCCTCCTCCTCCTCCTCCTCCTTTTTTTCCCCTCTCCCGTATTTTTTTTTATATCTTGGCGTTCCTCGTCGTCGCCTCGGCGCCCGGGAGGGAACGCGCGACACGTGCAAATGCGGCTCAACGCCACGGCTCCACCTACGCGCTCCACCTAATCGATGCGTTCATTGTTCGCGCACGGTGGTGGGCTTGTTTGCTTTGACGAAAGACCGATTAGTCGAAGGAGTCGGTGGAAATTACGCCCGTTTGGAATTTCGCGTTTGCGACACTCGAGAAAGGAATCGAACGGGAGTTGAAATTTTTCTTTTTCTCTGAGAGAGAGAGAGAGAGAGAGATTCTCTGATCTCCTTGGGTATGTTCGGATGAAAGATCGAAGGAGGAAGAATCAATGGTGGAAATTACGTTTGGAATTGCGAGTTTGAGAGGAGGGGATATCGCGAGAAAGCGATCGAAGCTTGAATGCCGATGTAATAAATATCGGTGAAGTTTCCTTTTTTCTTCGAAAGGAGAGAAAAATTCTCTAATCGTTATTTGTTCCATTATGTAAGCTCGATTGAGTATCGCTCGGTTGAAAACGTCGATTAATCGAAGGAAGAGCCGTAAGAGATTTATGTTTCTTTGGAATTGGCGAGTTTGCGACACTCGAGGGGAAAGGATTTCTCGTTTACAAAGTATCGAACCAACGTTGTTCCACGTGTGAAGTTTCCCCTTTGACGGGACGGGAGAAAGCTAATCTAATCGTTTCTTTGTTGCATTGTTTATCTTTCGATCGTTTATCGTGTTGCTGGAAATCTTGGAGGATTTATAGCAACGTTTTCCGACGAACAAAATTCCACCACGTGTATATACGTTCATCTCATTTATTTTCTCCATCACGATTGATTCTTCACCAGATCTTGCAATCAGAATTTTCCTCTCAACGTATCCAAGGGAAAATCTAACCCGTTTTCAATCTAAATCTCTCCTCTCTTTTAACGAGTCGCCACTCCTCCATTTTGCTCCACTGTTTATCCATCATTTTCTCTTCGTAGATATACCTTCTTCTTTCTCCCTAGAGAAACTAGTAAACTTTTCGAGTTTGACGAGTGGCGACGTATCGAGAAAATTACCAGACAAGGATCGAAATTCGTGGCCACGAAGTCGAAGCAAATCGTTTGTGGAATTCAAAGTAGAATGGAATTTCGTAGAGTGGCAAAAGTTGGAGGAAGGCGTTGTTAGGGTCAAACGAGTGAAACAAAGGTGGTGCTCGTGCCAAGCTAATTATCGATAAGGCAATCAATCTTTGCCGCCAATCCAGAGAGAAAGCAGATCCAATTGGGCCTGGTTATTTGTATTTATCCAGTTGTTGTTTCTCCTTTATCAAGTGTGATCGTTTTTCCGTGAAAATTTGTGAATTTTGGATGTCGTAACGAAACAAGGAGCTATTGCTACTATTTTTATGCAAATTTTTTTTAAATATTTGCGATAAAATAAACGGAGTTTAAAAAGTTTAGATTTTTCTCGTTGAATGCATATCTCGGAAGCTATTCAATTTGACACGTGACTCACTCCGTGAATTAATGTAATGCATTTTTGATAAAGGAAAAATTACCAACTACTTTTTATCTATACGAATAATATTTATAATAATTTTAAAATTAACGGATATCGTAAAGGGGAAAATTCGAAAATTGGATAGATTCGAGGAATTATTCTTCTCTACCTTTTCGTAGTAGATTTTATCCGAGTTTCATGGAAATAATCGAGATAATCGGTGAGGACTTCGGTTCATTGTCTCCTTGTAACTCGATATTTTCACATCGTGGGGTATAGAGCACGCAGGGTTTCAGGTAAACGACTGCCACGAGCGGTTCACGACATTGTTTTATCCAATCAGTGAAGAACGAAGGGAATTTTAGCTTTGTGTACCATTTTGTATCGATATTTCTACTAGAACAGAATCTCTATATTATCAAAATCATTGATTTTAAAATTTGGCGGTTCTTCCTCCTCCAAAAATGGCCGCCTACGATGTACCCAATCGGCGCGTATATACGAATTTGAAAAAAAGAAAGAAAAGACGAGTTAAAAATTATCTTAACTCATAATTCGACTGCATTCAATTTTACAAATTGAATTTCGTATCGAATTTCAAAACTCTTCCCTATATATATCTAATCTTTTAACTCTATAAACGCTCTATTATGGCAGCGGCGCAAAAAACTAAATTTAGACCGATCCACTTTTCTTCCAACGTATTAAAATCGAACGATAATAGGTTCGTAATGGTTGGTCGGATGGAAACATAAACCGACTTGATTTACGAACCATACAACGGAGAAACTCTCGCGTTCCATTGTCTGAAAAAAGCGCGGGGGGAGGAGGAGGAGGACGAGGAGGAGAAGCGCGAAAGAAATTGAACTATAATCGGGGAGATTTATATCTATTATATCGTGCAGCCTGGCACTACCATACAAACATCATCCGATAATTACAAAATATCGGAATAATTCTCGCCGATAATTGTTCCCTCGAAGCGTGTTTTACGAGAGGCGCGATTTTATGGGTACGTTGAAATGGATCGATACGTTTATATATATATGGGTATCATTTTAATACGCGACAACGATCCACTTCTCGCGTAGTTCTTGTATGGCGGACGTCACGATTTTTTTCTTTTTATCGATTCTCTCCTATCGAAATTAAATTTTAAGACGCGACGTTGATCGTTTATTAAGGGTTCGAATACTCTTATTTGTGAATATTATACACATATTTGAAAAGAAAGGAGAAATGATATTTCTTGGATGGAAATGAATCGAGATTTTCACTCCAAATTTCGATTTCACGATGGTGAAAACGCAACTTTTCCCGCCTTTTTTTAATATATATATTCGATGAAACGATGAAAGGCAAGATTATCTATCGGACAATGATCCCGGGAAAGTGAAAATGCCGAGCTTGGGCCCTTGTTCGAGCCAATTACGGGGACTTTATTCATCTGCACGGCTTCGTCATGCCACGGCTCGTGGACGATGGGATTACTCGAATCCACTGCCATTCACCATCCCCTCCCCTCCTTCTCGAACGTATTATTTCCACCGGGAGATCGGGGATATTTCGTTGTGCAACTTTGTTAATTAAAGGAGAACCGTGGATTGGAAGGAGGGATCCCTCGAGTCCATTGACAAAACGTCTTCCATTTGACGGAGTTGGAATTTTTCGTTCGATCGATTGAAAGTGTATCTTATATCCGAGTTTATCGATTATATTTTTTTATACGATGTTTCATTTATTTTGCAATTTCGTTTGATTTCGGTATCGATAAATTAGATTCGATTAGACATATCTAACGTTTACAAATTAAATCCAAATTATATCGTGTTGTAATTAAATTTGAGAATATAATATGTAGAAACAATGAACACGAATCTTCGATAAATAATTCGAGAAATTATTTTAGAAATCGTCATAAATTCTACGAATTAACGTAACTCCATCGTGTTTTCTAAATTTCTAATTACTTTAATTATCCCATTTTCTCGCGATCCTCTTACGCACGAAAGGTGTTAAGCGCAGGTGGACAGCGGGCATATTTCGTGTCTCTCGTTAAGCTCTCGAAGACACGCTCTGTTTCCACGGGATCCCCCCCTTTTTGCGCGAGAGAGAACAGGCGCGCTTAAAGTGGCGCTATTTGGCCACGGCAAAATGGCCACAATGTTGCTGGAACACGAGTATATCACGGTCGTGACTTCATCGTCTGGTACCTCCTATTGTTCTACGAATAGACTCTCTCTAAGGCCTATCTCTTCTCCTTTCGGCTTTTCCTTCGTCCCACCTTTCACCTTTCAAACGCTGAATCAAGAAAAACACGTGTTCTTCCCATTGATTAAAATTTGAGGAATTACTTCGTTTCGATTCGAAGAAGAAGAGATTCGATTCCGAAGAAGAGAAATCTGCGTTTTCCCGTTTATAGAGGGAATTTTAACGAAAATTGTTAATGCTTGAAACACGGATGGACGTATAATAATAATAATTTTTTCGAATTTATTCCTCGACAAATCGATATTTTTTTTTTTTTTTCTTTCGATGAAAATAACGAAGAAGAAACGTGTGACTTTTGAAAAACGATTCAATTAGAAATAAAAGGATAGATTTATGGATCATCGATCGAAGTTGGAGGGAACAACTCCTGTGTACTCGAGTATGTACGCGTATGAAATATCGCGACACGCGAGCCCTGCCAGCTACCTACACATCTAGAGGAAAGAAGATCGAATCTGATCTGCGTAATTCGATCGTGAAAGGAAAAGAGAGATAGGAATCGGCACAGTGTGAACTCCGCGACATTTTATCGCGGTACTGGTTCCTCGTCGAAACTTTTTCGAAAGATTCCAAAGATCCCAAATTTTTCCAAACACTGTATCCTCGAGCACGGAATCGAAAAATCGAGACGTGAAAAAAATTTCATTATATCTCTTCCATCCACGAGACGACTCATTCTCATGCCTCCCTCGACCTTTCCAGAAGCGCAGGGAGAGGGAGAGGCAGAGGAAATTGCACGAGTTGCATTAGCAGAATTCGCAGAAAACGAATGCGAAGTGGAACTCGAAGAGGAAGATTAAATCGAGCATCAGGTAGAAATTTCATCGCGCAATCGAAGTACGTGGCGGCAACGGCGGCTGCGTTCGGATTTCTGTGGCACGGGTGACCGGCAAAAACCTTCTTCGTTAATACGACACGATGCCTTCGGTCTCCGGGACTCGGTGACTAGTTCGATCGGTAATTCGAGACGGAGAAGTGGCAAGAAGACCCGGAAGAGCGCCGCAGAAGAAAACCCTCGTAACAGGGGATCGCGGTGAATGGCGTACGTTCCGATGTTATCTGTTTGTTGGATCGCCTCGAACACGCGAACCGTTTCCAGAAAATCCGAAATTCTCCTCGGATTCGTCCTTCTTGGATGGAGATTCGTATCGTTCGAAGTGGATTTGATCGAGTCGAATTGTATTTCTATTACATTTTTTATTTGTATTTATGTGAGAAGTTTTCTGGAAGATTGTTATTAAATTTGGGAAATCAGTCATAATTGTTCGAAGTATATTTGATCGAATTGTATATCGAATTTTATATTTTTTATTTGGATTGTATTTATGCGAGAAGTTTTCTGGAAGATTGTTAAATTTGGGAAATCAGTCATAATTGTTCGAAGTCATATTTGAGTCGAATTGTATTTCGAATGTTATATTTTTGGATTGTATTTATATGAGAAA
>NW_006263359.1:229443-231481 GCF_000469605.1 Apis dorsata | reverse complement strand
TTTTTTATTTGGATTGTATTTATGTGAGAAGTTTTCTGGAAGATTGTTATTAAATTTGGGAAATCAGTCATAATTATCATAATTAATATCGTGGACTGGATAAATTTTTGTAAGAAGATGAGGGAGAGAATCTTGTTTCAAAAATCGCGTCTCTTCCTCGAATACTCGTAACAAGTGACAAGTAGAAAATGATACAGTGGGGATAATAATCTTAAGAGAACGATTTTCTCCAGGCTATAATTCAAGAGCAACGTTGAAAAACCGCCTCGACATGTCGATATTCCTAATCTCATCGTTGAATCCCTGACTTATTATTAGCAACAACGCCCCGTGTACCGGTATGCAGTGCCGTTTGCTTATTATAGACAGGAAATAGACTCGAATAAGCTCCGATTAGCAGGGCATTGACTCGGCAACCAAGTCCTAAATTCGTATCCATCTGAAATGCACGGACTTTGATATTTATTCCACTCTTATTCGCTCAAAATATATTGTTTTTTGCAATTCTGTTTATCGAATGTACGTCTTCATATTTGAATATCTCGAAAATATTTAAAAAACTAATTAAAAAGAATCAACGATGCTAAATATTATTTGCGCCTTGAGAAGATAAAAAAGGAGGATAGAAAACAAAAAGAGCTCATACAAAATATTGAAATATTAGTGATCAGGATATATTCGCCAAAAGAAAAGGAATAATCGAATAAGTCCTTTTGTACAAAACAATTACGAAAATTACATTATCTCATTCCAAAACATCCAAAATGCAACGAGAAATCCTAATGATCCATTCATCCAGAATCAAACACGAATCACGGATCGGTAAAAATCACTTCGATTCGAGACGCTCAAAAGCAAAATAATCTATCGCCCATCAAAAGAAACAAACGTCAAACGTCGAGAAATAAGAAAAAAAAAAAAAAAATTAAAAATCGGGTTTAAAGACCGATGTGCACTTGGCACACATTCCCATGGCGAAAAAGTGACGGACGGGCGGAGAAAGGGAGAGGAGGGGTCGGAGAGACCGTGCGAAAGCGTTCCTCTCGCGGCAAACGATCGGAAAACGATCCACGATCCCTTCTTCTCTCTCTCCCTTCGATCGATCCCCCGTGATGTAAAACGTGAGTGACGAAAAGGGACACGCGCGGGTCCGCTTGTAATTGAGAGAGAAAGAGAGAGAGAGTCGGATAACGCGATCTATCCCTCCGAATCGGATTCGCCTCCTCGTCGATCGTCGATTTACGAGGCCGGCGAAGGGCAACGATAAACCGTTCGAAAGCCGTTCCTCCCGTGAGAGTGGACGCGCGACGTGGAGGCAGAGTTGTACGAGGAGTCGTACGATGGAGATTCGAAGCCTGTGGCGGAGGGGAGGAGGATGGACGAGACGGCTCGTTCGATCGATCGATTTCGCGCCAGTTGGATCGGATTGAGAAGCATGGTCGATTCTTCTTGGAGATTTTAAGGAATTTAGAGCCGGATTTATTTCACGGAATTTTCGAAGCGGATTTCAGGATGGGAATATTGATTACGTTGATTTGTAGAAGATTGGAAGAAAGATCGTTAGGATTCGAAGATCGGGTTGAAAATCGGTGGATTTTAAGTAACGGATTTCGACGAAGAATTATTTTAATTAATGAAAAGAACGATGGACTCTCGGCAGAAACGACGAAAAGGATGAAATTCGGAAATCGACGTTTGCACGATGAATTTTTCTTTCTCCCCTTTAAATCATTTTTGATTGATTCGATTTTTCGCGCGACGTCTAATGAGACACGATGAACTCGTGGCCAACGCGTAATTTTTCCCCCGCAACCGCGATCAATCATGCTTTGAACCGGGTATGGAAATTACATCTGTGATGTGATTAATGAATCCGCCACGATCAGAGTTATAATCCAGGGTCCTCCACGAGCACACATTCGTGTAATATATCAAGCGAATGGAAAATGGTAGCCGGATAATTGAAACTCGACGATTTTCCATCGGCCTGGGGAAACGATTAACGATTCTTTCTTCGAGTTTTCATCGATGTTTCAAC
>NW_006263359.1:220710-229284 GCF_000469605.1 Apis dorsata | reverse complement strand
GAATTTTTTTTTTTTTTTTTTTTTTTTCCTCGAACACGGACAAGGTGAAAGTCAGACGTATCGATTTCAACGAAATTTGATGCGATCCGATGATTGCAATTTCCTCGATATCCACTCATTTTCGAGGAAATTAAATGTAAAACCGATATTCAATGTTTTTCTTTTTACTTTGCGCATAATTTTCCACGCGATATTAATTGCAAATTGAAGCGAGCCAATATCGAAACGAAGATGGAATATATAAATAAAAAGATCAGAAGTGAATTATTCGAAAAACTTTTGCAACGTAGAATAATAATCTTTTCGAGAGATGGAAGGAACATATATTACACTTTATAATTTCTTCTACGATCTTTTTCTTTTTCTTTTTCTTTTTTTTTTCTTCTTCCACTACGGCCTACTTTCCTAACAACTTTCTCGCTTTAATTAATCGCGATCGGTTGTTCGGATTAATATGCAAAGCCGGTGCACGCTCTCGTTCCCTAAAAACGATCTCGACGGACACCCATTTCCGTTTTCCATTTCCATTTTTCCCGCCGTTCGACAATCGGGAGTTCGTCCTAATTCGAAATCGAAACCAATCGAAGTTCCGCCCGATGCTTTTCTGTGTCTCGCCAGGTGGAAATCTAATTAGCATACCGTCCGCTCTCTCGAGATCCCTCGCAGGATAGGGAGCTACCGTCCCACGACCGAGCCGTATGATACACGATGTGAAGCGCAACAAAAAGAAGAAAAAAATAATACCAGAGTTAAATATTATACCATACGAGGAAGCATCGAAGTATAATCGTTACGAGATCGTGTCGTTGATTATCGTTATTTACTTCTCTTTTTCGGGTTCAGATAAGATTACACGATTTTTCATTTTATCAATTCAATTCCATATTAATAATCATCCAGCTGCTGTACATCGTGTATTACGAAAATTTATACAAGTCGACTCTTAGTAGAAGTGTTAGAAAATCGAGAGAGATGATTTGGGAAATGAGGAATCGGCTCGGGCGGATGGAAGCGAAGAAGTCGGCGCGGAAAGGGAATTTGGCGAGCATTCGAGGCAGAGACAACGGCGTGAAAGGAGGAATGGCAAGAAAGAGGAGGAGTGTAGTAGGACGGTGGTGCACGTTTATACGTTTAGGTGGCAAGTGGAGAGCCCGTGATCGGATGGAGGCAAGATCGAGCGGAGCCGATAACAGGATCGTAGTAACCTATTGCACCGGCGTGATGCTGATGTTGTTCCGCGGATCATAATTTGCACTTGTGGCCACTTGTGCCGCCACTTGGGAAACCACGGCCGGCCACGAATGCCGTGAGAACTTGAAAAAAGGAACGCGTTTCAGGATCTCCCGTTGGAGAACGTTTTGCCATTTGTAATGGAAGAAGGTGGTAGGCAGACAACAATCGAGTCGTTAGCGGTGAATTAAGGTCGGCGTCCTCCGCGAAGGATCGAGGCCTCGATTTTAAAATTCACTTTCGTCGTTCCTCGTCGAGGTCGAAAGGGCCTTCGAAAGGGTTTTTTTTTTTAGAAAAATTGAATTAAAAGAAGAGAGTCGTAATTTTAGCAAGAGATATTTGTCGGAGGATTGTCGTAAGGCTTTTCTTTTCTTTAGGATGATTATGATTACATGTATAACTTTTGTGCTCCGTAGCGTAATATTTTTGCATTATTACACGATAAATACATATAAGGAGAATCGATTTCTCTGGAAGTTCTCTAAGATAATTATTTTTTCTATTGAAATATTTCCTTGACATTTAGCACCAATGTCGGTAGCCAATTATTCAACTAACAATAACAATTTTTAAGGTGGCGGATTATTGCACGTCCTTAATTAATTTCTCTCAACCGAATACTTTTTAAACAAAAGCAAGATTAATGCTTCATCAATAACGCGTTTCCCTTATCTAAAATTAACTACCGATCTATCGAGAACTATTATTGATCGTGATAATAAAACTTCTCCAATCCACTAATATTCGACCAATCACTTTTAAACGGAATAAATTATCTTCAAAATTATCGTATCGAATCACTTGTAATATGAAAAAGTATATATAAACACTTTTAAACAATCGCTTTTCTCTCTCTCACGCATTCGTCGACGCGCGTCAGCCAATGCTAATATTGGCATTTGTACAACAACGAAATAGCACGAATAGTCATGCTACCGGTTGAAATTGGACTTCGTCGATAGCCCCCTCTCCCCCCGTGCAGCGAGGGGATAATCGATATTTCAACCGCGTGACGCAACCGCGACGCGGGGTCCATTTAATCGTCAAACGCCATTTCACGACATTCCAGGTAAAACAAAGTAGTCGACGAGGTGGTTGTTTCGCAATATTCGACGTGCCTCCGCTGCACCTTCGCTTCGATTTATCACGAGGCAGAGCTCTCTCTCTCTTTCTCTCTCTTAGGAAGCGCGTAACCGTGGAGACGCTTTTCGAGCCTCCATCTTGACTCGTTTAACGGAGCTTTTTTGCTAATCGCGTTCGAAATGCCCGCCACGTGTATTATCCGATTATCTGGGGGAGGGGGGCACTGTCCTTATCGAGGTGTGTCGAGTCGACAGGTGGCGACGAGCGCGCGTGTCCCAGCCGTGGAAATAGAACGTGGTGGAGAGAGAGACCTCGATGGCTCGTGACGGTATGAGGAATATTTTTAGTTCCTGTTGTCTCTTGGTGACACCAGGGGATGTCGATGGAATATTTAAAATTATAGGACAGCGTTAACGCGCTGTCTTTTCGAATCGACGATCTTTGTTAAAGAATTTTAATATACGAGGGGAGATGTGTACGTCTTGTAATACACGTGTAATTATTTATGTTTACAATAGTTTTTATATTTTTCAAGCGAGCATGTATGATAATGATAATCAAGGATTATCATAGATGAGTTTCGATGTTGTTGGATATCAAACACCATCTCCTCTTATCTTATATATATATATATATTTTTTAAAATCACGAAACTTATTTATTTGAAACTTTGTAGAGAAAGATGGATCGCGAAATATTAATTATTATTGAAAACTTCTTTCGACGAATTTACGAGAGGAAACTTACGAGACCAATTATTACCTCGCGAGAGTTATAAATAAACAAACGTAAAAACGCACAAAACGAAAAGAGATATTGGACGAGGATTTTATTAGGTCGAGGTTGACGGTCCAATTAAATCGGCGAAGACGGCGAGGCGAGGAAATAAAAAGAAGGCCGCCGGTTGGAACGGAAAGGTGAGCCGATGAAGGTGTCCGCAGGGGACGAATAATTGAAATATCGAAGGCTAATTGAGCCAGCAACTGGCTGGAACGGTCGGGATTAATTCGGATCGAATAACGGTAGCGAGGCAGAGGAGGAGGAGAAGGAGGAGGAGGAGGAGACGAAAGTCGGTGGTTCGAAAGTGGTGGCCACCGCCCGACGACGATCGACGACGACTCTCTTTTCGACCGATATTAACGAGCATTAATTAATTCATATCGGCCCTCGCGACTCGCGAATGACATTTATTTGGGCCACTAACGGATTACGGCTCGAAGGAAGGGAGGAGCACCTTTGAAAGGTGAGGCGACGCAACACTGATAACCGTTAACTCTCTCTGGTTTACCAACAGGTTATGCTCGAATTAAACGCGATCCAACGCGTAATGATTTTCGAGTGGTTTTATTCGAGCAATTTGAATATTTTATTATACGGCGTGTAAGAGAGAATCGGTGTCGAATAATCCATTTTGTAATAGAGAGATTTTCCTCTTTTGATTCAGGTATCGTTTGATCGTGTCCGTTTAATTAAAATTAATAGATATCGATTATCTCATTAGTGGATATCTATATTTATGATTTACCTTTTTTTTAAATTTTCATTAGAACTTTTGGATAAAAGTTACTAGTGGTAATTTATTTAAAAAGAGTTAATATTTGGAGCGTACCTCCTATCGGCCTTGTTATGAAAATAGCGAATTTATTTAAATTTCACGGTTCTTAATTTCGTTTATGGTATCCTGTTCACCGAATCAATTTGCAATTCCTCCTTCATCATCATCATCATCATCGTCGAGATTCTCTCATCCAGATCGTAGTTCCACTAAGTCTTTGCGATCCACTAACCCTGTTTACGAAGTTCCAAGTTTTCAGTAAGTTTCACGCTTCTTAATTTCATTTATGATATGTCATATCATAAATAAACTTTCTAGAAAACCTATTCGTATTAATTAGCGATTCTTCTTCTTCTTCTTCTTCTTCTATTAACGACTCTTCTTATCGCGATTTCACTGCATCCTAATTATCCTAATTATTAATTATGCTCATTTCGAACATAACACAAGTTCGTCGAAACAATTTCTTTCTTCATTCCAATTCTTATCCGATCGAGTTTGCGCATCATCCGACGAAAGTTTCGCTCTTATCCTCCTTCATATCATAATTCCATATTTCCAATTCGATCATAACTAAGATAATTTTTCGAAAAGTTTTCGAATTAAATCGAATGTAGCCGCGGCAGCTTTATAAACTGAACGTATAAACCGCGAGGCGTGTACGCGCACAAATATCCAATCTCTTTCTCTCTCTCTCTCTCTCTCTTTCTCTCGTTGCACGTACACGCGCGTGCATCGTGGGCCTAAGCGAGGATAGTCCATACCTAGAATGAGTTATATCGCATTGAATATCAGCCGATAGGATCTCACTCGCGGCTGCCTCCTCTTCCTGGCCGACTCTCAAAGCGGCCGCGCGCGAGCCATACCCTTTTACAATATTACATCGTTCCACGAGTCCACTCCAATTCGTGCCTCCGAAGAGTCATTGCGCTACTTTGTTTCCACTGTCCAAGCTGTTTCCACGCTTTCGAGCGAGCGGTTACGGAACACACGCTCTCACCGGTGGTAATGGGGGGAGGAGATTCGTTTATGGAAGAGGGAAGATATTAGAGGGGGTTGTTTGGGAATGTGGAATATGGAATTTGGAAAAGTGGAATAGAATGGGACGTTAAGACGTTGAGGTGTGTAATTTGGATTTGTATTTGGCGAGGGGAAGATTAGGAGTGAGATAGAGAATGATCGGTTCGAGTGGTTGGGAAACTGGGGGAAGACACTTTCTTTCTTGGAATGGGAGAATAGAATTCGTAAGAATTCGTTTGGATAGTTTTACGATGAATCGTAGAATTGAGATCTACATTAGGACGATGATTCATACGGTTTTAAGAATAAATCCCTAGATTTTAAATAGGGTTCCCTAGAGGCCCTTTCTTTTAAAATCTTTTTATAATCCAAAGTAAGAATTCTCCTCTTCTATAATTCTCAATAACGGAACAATAGAATTCGAATCTATTAAACTATCCACTCCTCTCCCTCCTTCTCTCTTTTTAAAAAAGAGATTAAACTCAAGAGAGAGAGAAGCTCGCACGAAGAACGCGATAATCGTTCGTTCAAAGAAACGACACTAGAAACTTCTCTGAAACTTCAAGAAAGAAAGAAAGAATGAAAGAAGAAGACAAGATTCTCAAGGGGAAGTACGAAGGTGAGGATCGAAGATAAAACCCCTCCTCCTCCCCTCTTTACGTTTTTCCATACGAAATGTTGGACGTGTCGTGTCACGGCAGCGTGGCTCGACTAATTTCTTTAACGAGCCCTCACCTTTTTTACAGTCATCCTCCGTCATCCGCGATGTCGCGCCGCGGTCTTAACCTGGAATGCGAAGGATCGCGCGACCGATCGAGCCGAGCGGATCTCGAATAGCTTTCGTCAAGGTTGATTCGGGCGACAAGGCTGAGTCACGGCCCGATCCAGGACTACATTCCACCACTCGGCACCGAGATAGCTGAGATTTCGCGAAAAAACCGCGGCCGGATTCGCGCGAATTCTTCAATAGTTTTTTATTTTTTCTCTCTCTTCTTCTTCTTTTCGTAATATCGAGCACTGGATCTTTTCGATTCTGGAAAATATCGTTAAATACGGGAGGAGAGGAAGTGTTTGAAAGAATTGGTTTCTTTTTTTTTTCAAGAGGAGCGAGATTTATTATTCACGATTCGATCACGAGTGATAAATCAGAATGGTAAATGAGAGTTCGGATCGATTGTTGAAGGGAGTGCAGAGAGGAGCGAAGAAAATGAATATAACGTAACGAAGGAATAAAAGATTCAGAAACGAATACCAGTTAAAAACGAAGTGACGAGTTGTTCAAAGGAGGAACGGATACAAACAGTGATATAATACCGCGTGTCTACATAAACCTATACACGAAACTTTTCATGAATGACTCAACCGATCCACGTAACGCTGCTTTATAGTATATACTCGAGTGTTACATCACGGAGAATCGAGCAGGAAGGTCGATCCACATCGTCTCCTCGAGTAACGCGTTCAACTGAAGGAATTCAAATGAGCCTCTCTATTATTGCGATTCAAAAAATTGTAAAATTTTAAAGCTCCTCGTGTATAAATAAATTCGAAGCATAACTTTAAATTATATTTGATAGATTAATAATTTTTAAAAAAAAAAAAAGATTAAAGACAGCTCTCCAAGAAAATCTAAAACCCCGTTCGATAAATCTATAAAGTCAAAAAAAAGAAAAAATATCCTTCCTGTGAGGTAGAAAACGAAAGAGAGGATTGCTACGCGCAACAGTGTTTGCCTTGGAAAGGTCACGAGGAGGTGGCTTTGAAAGGTCGTGTCGGTTTCACCGGCCGCTTCTTCGGACGACGACGAAGAAAAAGAAGAAGAAGAAGAAGAAGAAGAAGAAGAAACGAGCGAGCGAAGGAGGAGGAGCACGTTAACGATCAACACGCGACGAGGAGGACAGACCTAGCCGGTGAAAGCGAATCTCCCATTAATGTTCTTCTCTCCGGCTTCAACATTTCAGTGTGTATATGCATATTTAAGTGCAGTGCCCCGAGGACTTCCGGTCAGCGAATAATATACCGAGGAAAAGAAAGAAAGAGAGAGAAGGAGAGAGAGTTTGAAGAAGCTGATGATGGACTTTTGCTTCGTGACGCGGTCATTAGGCTATATTGTAACCCCTCCTGCTCTTTTGTACACGCCCCCTCTATCCCGGCAATTAGGCACGGGGAGAATTTGCAACTTTCCTTCGATGCTTGGAAAAATTCTGCCCTCTCTGATCCGCGTGTGAGAGACTCGTGGAGAGGTATTTAAGAAGATTTAAGAAGGGGAAGGAGAGGAAATGGTGTTTAAGTTCTACGTGATGGAACGAGAGGTGGAAACGTTTATTTGATAAACGATGATTTATTTTTGGGAAATGGAATTGGAATTTTTATCATTTCTTCTTAAAGGATAAACGTAAATTTGATGAAATTTATCTGAATATTCTTAACTCTTGTACGAGATCTTATACCTTCGATTCGTCCAAATATCTTAAAATCGAAAGAGCAAACAAGAGAGATACATCGATAAATGATTCAAATAAATCGTTAAATAAGTAAGTTAAGTTGAATTTCATCGTTTCGCAACGTGGAAAATTCACTTTTCGAATACGAGTTGTGCAACACTTTATTACACCATGTAATCCCCGTTATCGCTCGCTGTTTGTAAACAGGATCTGGAATTAGGTGGAACGGCATAACCGAGATACGTTGGATCCGTTGGAGATTCTGTTGAACGATGAGGCGGCCGCGGCTTGTAATCGTGATCCTTCGAGGTGGCTCTTATCTCCATAACTGTACTCTCGTTCGAGGTAAGCCCGTCGTCACCTCGCCATTGGATCGTCGAAATCGATCTACGAAATTTCTCGAAGCATTCGAGACGAATTTATAAAAGAGAGAGAGAGGTATGGTGGGTTCGAATCGACCCTGACCACGTTACGCGAAACACGAAACGAAATTTATTATGCATTCAGTGAAAATGTTCTAGCCGAGGAAAATGCATTAAATATCTAGGTTTATAGTCTGGTACGTGTTTATGCTGTGTCTTTTTATCTCGTTAATACCTGATTTATTCGCCTTGTTATTTGCTTATTAAATCTATTTGGAATAGTCGAAGTGTGTCTAATTTGAGAAAATAATCGTAAGCCACGCGGTATTTAAGAAACTAGATTTTTCAATGAAAAATTCGAAATAAATAAAAGAAGGTGTAAACGAATATTGGGATAGATATTATCGAAGAGAAACGTTTAACGTTTTTCTTCAAATGATTTCTTAATTACGAAGAAAAAAAGGGATTATGCGATTAATTTCAACAATTTCAGGGATATTTCGTGAGTTATTTCTCACAAAAGAACGCAAAGAGGAAAGATGAAAGAAAACGAAAGAAAGAAATTAGAAAGTCGACACGCCATTTTCTGGACCGAATAATCGAATTGTTAACGAATACGCAAAAAGAGAAATGGATCGAGAGAGATTTTTAAATCTATAACTGCAATTCTCCATGAAATTCCGGAACAGCGATGGTCAGGTTAATCGAACATTAATCGTTGCGATTCTATGGCGCCTGCCACGTATCCTAACGGGAGAATCACTAATAGTCATTGCGGTGAGCAATCGCGGACCGCCGTGGACAGGTACAGTTATACAGATAAGACCACCTCGAGAGATGATAGTAGCATGTTTGTATCTTTTGTAATTTTTATGATTCG
>NW_006263359.1:220231-220623 GCF_000469605.1 Apis dorsata | reverse complement strand
TTCGTTTTTTTTTTTCTCAATCGAAACCTTTCTATTTTCTTTCTATCCTTTTTTTTTTTTTTAATTCAGGAACCTGAAGAGGAATATCTTATCCGATTGACCGATTCTCGTAATAATTTGTAATACCACGATCGTAATGTTAAACAATTTCAAGAAAAAGAGAAATCGAGATTTGATTCCAAAATTCTAAAATTCCAAAATTCCACGACACATAAAGGGATCTCTTTTATAGTCAAAGAAAAGTGTCCCCTAATAGTATCGTCAGAACCCATAAAACCCTGCAGAGAGACGCGCACGATCTCTTCGAGTGGCAGCTGGTACTCGAGATCACCTGGTGAACAGAGTGGAGGACACATTACGCCAGATGAGTCATTCGCTCGGGACGAAGAAGA